>NC_092052.1:797389-1062726 GCF_003086295.3 Arachis hypogaea | reverse complement strand
GCATGTATCCTTTGCTCAAGGCCTAATGGAGCTGCAAGAAGTCGAAATACGACATGTTCCTCAGTTGAGATATATATTTGGTGAAAATATTAACGATCGTGTTCATTCTTCTAATGATCATCAAGAAAATGTCCAAATTGAGCTTCCTGCTTTGGAAAAAATGGCACTCTTCGATTTACCAAATATGACCAACATTTGTTCGGGCAGTTATTATGCCACGTGCTCATGTCTGCAACAGACTGTCATGGATAATGTTGGGTTGTCTACCCTGTCTGTCAACAATAGGATGGTTCATTCAGGAGCTACACAATCACAGACACAAAAAGGAAAAAACTCTTCACATTCAAGTCGCAATCGTGGTTCTGGATTTGTATGACTCCACCAATATCTTCCTCACTCACTGTCCCTCATCCTCTTTATATTTCTTCCTCCTCTTCTTTTTCTTTTTTTTTTTTTTCTTTTTGGTGTTATGCATGCCATTAGTTTAAACTTTAAACCATATTTTTATTTTCTGATGATTATTCATATACCTTGCATGTCATTCTAATTAACTGTTTATAGAAGTTTCCCGTATTGGGAAGTCACCAATACAATAAGTGAGAATGACAATAGAATTATTTGAAAGAATTTTTGCCAGACTGCCAAAATTTATGGAGGTTGGATCAAGACTATTCATCCATAAAAGTCTCACTATTTAGTGGTTTTGTAAGTTAAAGAAGTCAAAACCCAGCCATTAGGATTTTATTGTATAATATGTGTTGTAGTGTCATTAATAGCTACCACTTTGAGTTCTTTCCGTTCCTCTTTGCTGTACTATCAGTGCTGATGAGTAGTATGCTTTTACAGGATAAAACAAATGGGAAAATGTCAGGATCTGAGTCTATTTGGAACAACTCCGAAATAGAAGGCAATTTCATCTGGATGAAGTTCCCATCAACAGACAAGAAATGACCTCATGGTACATATGGAAGGGTGCCAAACACTTGTGACCCTCCAAAATGTTACTTTGCTATACATTTTGGGTTGTCAAAAGCTGAAGGTCATATTCTCTCCCTGTGTGTTGAGAAGCCTACCTCAATTGACGATCCTAGTAGTAATACAGTGTCATGAATTGGAGCAAATCATTGAGGAGGATGAAAATTACGAAGTTGCACCAAACCCTGAATCCAAAAAAGTGTCCTTCTCAAAGCTAAAGTTACTTCTTATCACTCACTGCAACAAATTGAAGCATATGTTCCATCTTTCTGCATCCCACGAGTTTCCACAACTAGAGTATTTGATCATAAAACAAAATCCCTGCCTCGAGCAAGTATTTCGAGAATGTGAACAAGATGTGGGGGATAGGAATGGAAGGGTGGTCGAGGCTTTGCTTCCAGAACTGAAACATGTAATATTAATGCAACTGCCAAACTTATGTAACATCTCTCAAGGGATAGAGTTTAACAGTCTGGATAATCTTCTTGTGCACAATTGTCCAAAACTCACACTTACTTCCACAACTACTGCAGAGGAGATGTTGCGAAGTTATTATCATGGTATGCATTCACTATGCACTTGTTTTGGTTGGACTATTGATTCTCTTGATGGTTTGGCCCTCTTATCATTTCCATAATTCTAATAATCTTTGTATTGCAGACAACGTAATTAATTTCTTCGTGCTTAGCGAATTACTCTGCATAAATGATATTGTAAATAAAGAAACTGTTCAACATCAACCAGCATCTGAAAGCCGAGGCAGAGCCAATGAATCAGATGAGATTCTCACATCAGGCAGAGAAAACAAAAGAGAGTTACAATCATTGGAGCAGATTCCTCAAGCTGACTTGACACAGGTTCATATTGTATTTTTCTTTTTCACTTTTCCCCTTCAAAACTTGGGCATCAGTATGTGAAGAACAAATTAAACTAGAAACAATAAGAGGTAATATCAACAACATTGAATTGCTAATAAAGCATTACCTCTTTGGAATTGTAGAGGGAATTTGTCAATGCTTCTAGGCTTGAAGACAAGGAGCATAAGAGTGAGAACATAAACAAAGAGGGAAGTTCTCAGAATCAGTACCACGAAAGGTGTGAGAGCAAGAATCTAGAAGAAAAGGAGATCTCTTATGGACAAGAGCATGAAGAACCTAAGAGAGAGGAGTTGAACAAAAAGGATTTTATTGAACCACGTTGTTCTTATGTTCTTGACAGGCAGCACCAGGAGAAAGAGCATTCTTGCAGTGTCTGTATTACTCAATGCTCTAACGGTAAAGAATTTTCATTTCACTATGCTCTATCTCTTCTTCCACTTGCCTTCCTTCTTGTCCCCTCTCATCTTTTATAGAGTTTTTTGCCAGATACATCCATTGTAGAGGAGCTGAATTCTTTAGTTGAAGCTGGTGAATTGCGTGCTGAATGTGTTGCAACTTTGAGCTCTTTCTTAACTGCTCAGCCTTCGATGCGTCTCACCATTGATAACTCCTCTTTGATTTTTAAAGGCTTTGCCTATTCATCACTTCATAGGCTTGTGTCTTTTCTATCTACTCAACCTCTATTGTCTCTTGTTGGCGACAAGCATGCTGAATTCTTGGATCTCATTCGCCTCGTTGGATGTTTTCCTTTCAACAAAGGCTGGTTAAGTGATTTGGAGGACAGGGTTGCCACTTCTTTGCCGGTTTCTTCCTTGTCAAGCTTGGATAAACTTCTTGCAGATAAACAACAGGTTCTTTCTAAGTTGGAGCCGCTTCAGGATAGAGTGAATGCCCTCCACTCTGAACTTGCTGAATTGTCCACTGAGATGGAACCCTTGTTACGTTCTCTACAAGAAACAGAGGCTCAGGAAGCCAACATTCTCGCCACCTTGAATTATCCATTGTTTCAACTTTAATCATGTTGCTCTTTAATTTGTTTGTTTGGAATTGTTACTTTCTCTTCAAGAAACAGAGACTTTCTTTGTTTCAAGAGAAAGAGGGTCGAAAATCTTTCTTGTTTCTTCCCGATAATGGGCAGAAGTGGGAGGGAAGTTGGCTTGGCTTTCTTTTTCACAAAAATACCCCTTCAAATATTGTGTCTTGGCTTGGCTTGGTTTGTTATTGTTATGCTACTATATTTTGTGGTTCCCTACCTATGTGTTGATGACAGAAGCTGCTACTCTAATGACAGTCTTTATTGAACCTGGGTTATTATTTAAGACATGATAAATATAGATGAGTGAATGTAACTAATGTATATTCTGAATGTGAAAATAATAAAATATGATGACTTATGTGCTTGTCCTTGTGTTTATTTTAGATGAGCATATCTCTATTTTGTTATTAGCTATGTTACAACACTAATTATGCTACTAGTGACAAGCTTTTGATGTAGTCATTTTGTTTAATTGTTAAAAAAAGGAAAGGAAAGAATACTTGTAAAATAATTGGAACAAATCAGCCTATTTATGTTAGTCTTGGGCCTACTTACTTTCTTAACAAAGTCTTTTCCTACTAGTTGGGTCAACTAAATGGATTAAAGATGTTATTGTGTTGTGTCCAACTGTCCATGCATTAGGATGTGATGAAGTTTTACGTTGGTTGTCGCAGGTCTAACACATGAATCTAAATATGTTGGTTATCACAGGCCTAACACATACATCTAAAGATGTCATTGTGTCGTGACCATGCATTCTATTGCGACACATTGGTTGTGTATCTTCTTTTCTTCTTTTCTTCTTCTTCTGGACTCTCGACTGTGGAGGGTTCCGGATGAGTAAGATGGCTAGCTCCACGGTTTAATATTGGGCCTAGTGGGCTAATACACAGCCTCCTAAGACTGGGTAACAAATAAGCCCATTTATGTTAGTATTGGGCCTAACGCGACTCAAGCCCACCAGAAAAAAAAAGAAAAATGAAAAATCAAACCATTGCATTGACTAAGGGGTCAACGCTGTCCCACGGTCTTGCATGAAGATAGAATTGTAGTTATTATGTTACTTTTGTTTGGTTGTTAATTTGAGTAAGAAATGGATCATTCAATGACCTTCACAAACACAATCATTGCTAACCTGGAGGAACTTGATGAATGAAAGAGAATGAACTGAAGAGGGAACACTCTGATCTATCTAGAACCTTCAAGCTTGTGTTGGAAACTCAACAAAACAAGGTAAACTTTAACACACAAATCAGTTAATCATGAAAAAGGCTTCTTATTTCTGAAGTTACAATTCCACTGAGTATATTGAACCAAAACTTTTGGAAACAAATAAGTATTTATCATCTAATATATAGACTAGATTGCCAAACCAAAAAGGACCTAAATGAAAATGTTTATAAATATAGAGATTTGATTTTATTAGAAATGTTTAAATTTAAGGAATTTGATTGAAAGTTGAGTACAATTATAGAGAAATACAAAGTAATTAAACCATTTTTCTAAATTACTTCAATGATATATCTATCTATTATCAAAATATAATACTTACTTGCATTTAAAATATTGGCCAGCTAAATAAATAGAGAAATAGTACGGAAATATTTGGTAACAATTAGTTAAAAACAGTTAGAATTTGTTTTAACTAGTATTCATTAATTGTTATTAGAATTAATGAATACTAAATAAGGCAATGTTGGAAATTTTTTTTGTTTTCTTAGATTACTCGAAATAAAAATGCCAATAATTGACTATGGAATGACACTGGGGTAATGCTAGGGAGACAAAAAAAAAAGCAATGAATGCTAAATAAGGCAAGTTATGGCTGTTTTTGGCTGATTTTCTTTGGTTACCAAACATTTCCGATAATGGAAATAAGAATTTGCATGAATTAGTATAAACTAAGTGATTTAAGTCGATCTCTTCAATTCTTGTGTTCAGGTTAAGCTGCATTAATATTTAGTGGAGTTATGAACTTATGATGGATTGCATTTCTGGTTTTGCCTCTTCCATTTCAAGAGATTTGGTGGTAGGAACAACAAATCAATTGCGCTATCCTTGTTGCTTCAATGATTTCATTGAAGACCTTGAACAAGAGGAAGAAAAGTTAATCACAACAAGGAACAGTGTTGAAGACCGAGTTAAACATGCCAGAAAACAAGTAATAAAGAATGCTGAAGTTGTGAATGCATGGTTGGAGAAATCTAACCCTCTCAAAGATAAAGCAGAGGAGTTAATAAGAAAAGCAAGAACAAACAGGAGTTGTTGTTTTGGCTACTGTCCAAATTGGATTTGGAAGTATCATCTAGCCAAGAAGTTAGCAAAAAGAAGAAAGGAAGTTGAAATGTGTGTTCAAGAAGGTAAAATGTATATACAATATGAAAGGATTGCTTCACTTCCAAGCAAGCAACATTTCTTGGAAAATTGTTTGAAGTTTGATAGCAGAGAAGGTGACTATGAGGAGCTTCTAGAGGCACTAAAAGATGATGAGGTTACTACTATTGGATTGTATGGCATGGGAGGTTGTGGTAAAACCACCATGGCTATGGAACTTATGAGGACTGCAGAAGCTGAGAATCTATTTGATAAGGTGCTTTTTGTGTCTGTGTCTAATATAGTAGATGTCAGGAAGATTCAAGATAGAATTGCCAGTGCTTTGCAGTTTCAGTTTCCAGAAGGAGGAGAATCGGAGAGAGCACAGCGCTTGCGCGCGAGATTGAATCTTGATGACCAGAGAACTCTTGTCATTCTAGATGATTTATGGCAATCACTTGATTTTGGTGTTATAGGAATTCCATCAGGTCAAAACCATAGAAACTGCAAGGTTCTCATCACTACACAATATGAAACAGTTTGTAGTCTGATGAATTGTCAAAGAATGATTTACTTATCAACCTTAACTGATGAAGAAGCGTGGGAGCTTTTCCAGAATCAAGCACAACTATCTGGAAGCACTTCGGATAACTTGAAGCATCTGGGAAGACTGATTTCAGATGAATGCAAAGGATTGCCTGTTGCTATTGCTGCTCTGGCTAGCACTTTGAAAGGCAAGGCTGAAGATGATTGGAATGTTGCATTGGTTAGATTGAGGAATTCAATTCCGGTGAATATTGAGAGAGGTCTGAAAGATCCTTATAAATGCTTCAGAGTAAGCTATGACAACTTGGATACCAAAGAAGCCAAGTCACTTTTCTTGTTGTGTTCTGTGTTCCCTGAAGGTTATGAAATCCCAGTTGAAACTCTAATTAGATTTGCAATAGGACTTGGCATGGTTGGAGAAGTTTGGTCATATGAGGAGGCAAGGAATGAAGTATGTGCAGCTAAGAACAAACTCATAAGTTCTTGTTTGCTATCAGATATTGGAGGAGGAAAGCGTGTCAAGATGCATGATTTGGTTCGCGACGTAGCCCTTTGCATTGCAAACAATGACAACAAGGTGATCAAGTGTGTGTTAGAAAATAGTGCAATTTTGGAATCCAGATCAATAAGGTATCTGTTGTGTAAGGAGTTTCCAAGTGAACTAAACTGTTCAAGTATTGAACTTCTATGCTTAGAAACAAATTCAGAAGTATCAGATGAAATCATGAAATGTTCAGAACAATGGGAAGGCTTCAAGTTTTGTTTCTTAGCTGCAAAGGCCTTGGTACTAGCTCATTATCAACCATGTCGTTTAAGTGGTTGATAAACCTTCGTTGTTTATGGCTGAAGATGTGGAAATTAGGTGACATCTCTTCCATGGGATATATGACAAAGCTCGAAAGCCTTACGCTGCTTGGTTGTTCATTCTTGGAGTTAACTGAAGATGTAATGGCACAACTAACAAAATTGAGGCTGCTACATTTGTCAGAATGCAAAATGGAGAGAAATCCTTTTCAAGTAATCGGAAGAAGGCCATCATTGGAAGAACTTTACATTGATGGTGAGACATCTAAATGGGACAATGGTAATGGAGGCCAAACTGAATTCTTCAGAAATTTTAGAGTCCCTCAAGCATTGGCAAGGTACCATATACAACTAGGACACAAATTTAAGGGTCATGGAGATAAAATCCTTAGCTGTCGTAGAACCTTAATTCTTAGCTGTTTTGATACATCAAATGCATCAGCTGTGGCTTTGGCAGAGAAAGCAGAGGTTCTGCTTCTAGCAAATATTGTTGGAGGTGCACAAAATATCACACCTGATATATTCCAAATTGAAAGAGAAGGATTTATGGATTATGGCTGTATTCAGCTTTGGTTATGTGATTCTGATGAGATCAAGTGTTTGGTTGAAAACAGCAATCATCCCCAACAAAGGCTGAGAAATATGTTCTCCAGGTTGCGGCAACTAAGACTCGAAAGAATGAAGAATTTTGGAGCTTTATATCATGGTGTGCCTCCTATTGGCCTTTTTGAGAAGCTAGAGCATCTATATATAAGCAAATGTCCACTGAAAACATGTCTCTTCACACCTGCGATTGCTCGAGGTCTGCAACAGTTGGAAAAGCTAGAGATATTTTCATGTGATGAACTGAAGCATATACTTGAAGATGAGGAGATAAGTGGACAGGACCATAGGGTGATCTTCTCAAAATTGAAAAAACTTCATATTATGGGGTGCCAAATGCTAGAATATGTAATCCCAGTTACTTTTTCTCAAGGCCTTGTGCAATTGGAGTCTTTGGATATAGATTATTGTGGTGAGTTGAAATATGTGTTTGGAGAATGCAGCACAGATGGTGATACAAGTCATCAAAATGGAATCAACATCGAGTTTCCTGCGCTTCAGGTGCTTCGACTTACTGAGGCATAGTTAACTTGAAATTACTTTCCTTGTATATTATCCTGATTCTGTTTCATTCATTTGTTTCCTTGTCTTACAAGTTACAGGACACAGTGGCCATTGAGAAGGACTTCCTCTCTTGGGAAACCATATGTATACACAAGTCCAAAGTAGAAACTATTTTTAGCCTCGAACAGGCCGAGATCATTGAGCAACCGGTGAGATTACAGTTAAGACATCTAGAACTTTCGCATCTACGTCAGATGAAGTATATTTGTGTAGGTTTGAAAAACTTTTTTGTCTTCCAAAATCTAAAGACATTAGAGATCAAAAGATGTGAAAAGTTGGAGGTAACCTTTCCTGCTTCTGTTATGAGATGCCTTCCAGAATTGAAGCATCTAAAGATTATAAAATGCCGGGAACTGAAGTTGATCATTGAAGAGGGTGATGCAGAGAATCACAGATTATCAAATTGTGTTCCTCCACAGCCATGCTTCCCAAAGCTGTCTGAACTGATTATTACAGACTGCCAGAACTTGGAAAGTTTATTCCTTGTCTCCGAATCGAATGACCTTCCCAATCTAGAAGTTCTCATCATAGTTGGAGCTGGTAAGCTAAAAGAATTGATCAGATGTGAAGAAAGACAAAGTGATCAAATAAGAAACGTGCAAGTTAAGCTTCCAAAGCTTAAACTTCTAATGCTGATGTCCATGTCTAATCTTTGCCAAGAAATTGAACTGCCCTCTGCAGCACTTTGTGTCATCGATGAATGTCCAAAATTCCCTCTGACTTCATCGGTTGCTACCTTCAAGGAGTTTGAACGAAAAATCTCTGAATTGGATATAGGTAAGTCTGTGCAACTGGATTTTAACTGTTTATATTTTCACATATGATTTCTCTATAGTGAATTAGTATTTTCTCATGTCTTAAAAACTGGTTATTTGGATAAAGTGGTATATACATTATTCTTTTAATGTACAAGTTTATACATTAATAATTTTTGTTCCTACAAAATTTTCCCTGTCTAATGGAAGATCTGGAGGATCTGGAAATAGCTGGAATTGACCAATGGAAAGTACTCGACAGGGTTCGCGAGATTAATAAATCGGATCAGGTTTTTTCTGATTCCTTGTTGCTTATTTTTCTTATCAAACAAAGCCATATTATGACTTAGTGTTTCCAGATTGAAGAAGAAGAAGCAGAGATCAAAATTGTTGGAAAATCTTCTTATTTTGATATACCATCTACATCTACAAGTCCCTTGGACATTGCTGTACATAAAGCACACTCACATGTGAGAATAATGCTCTAAGCTACTGTTTTTCTGAATCAATATTGGAAAATCTGAGAATGAGTGGCTTTAACAATTATGCTTGTGCACTTATTCATTACTTCTTACAGGAGTTAATGACATATATACTGTATTAACTTTTGAATGTTATACAAAATATTGAGAGTTCAATTAGTAAGAAAGTGATGACCATCTTATAAAATATCAAAGACCTTGTGAATGATGAATTGATGATCCTATCATTAAATGAACCTACTAATATTGAAACTTAACATTAGCAGCTGAAGAAGGAAACTAAACTAGAGACACTGAAGTATTATCAATGAGGTTAAATAATTGAACAATATGTCTTATATATGGAAATTGCAGAGTATTGAAGGAATAGAGAAAACCTGTGTTGGAGAAGTTCCAGCATCACTGAAGCCAATATCACCAATTTTTGGTTCAGAAGTAGTAGCAAAACCTCTATATAAAATACCCTCTATTGTAAGTTAGCTGTTCATTTCAATTTTCAAATACATGATAGTGAAATTGTTCTATTCTGTGATGTGTGTAGAATGTTGAGGACAAGATTAAAGAAGGCCAAAAAATGCAGGATGTTAAAGATAGTATCCAAGAGCAAGAGCAACCTCACTTATCAGATAAGCAAGTTGTCTCTAATAGCAATATTGAGGTTCATGGAGGTTAGTAATCTTCTTTCTTTTTATTTTAAAATATAGATAATGTTATTAATACTACCATTTTTCATGTGCAGATTCGTCGATGATAACGAAATTGGAAGCATTTAAGCAGTGTTCTGATCTTGATGATGCACAAATTGCACTGCTTGCTGAGGCAATAGCTGTGTATCCTCATCTTTGGAAAGTTGTTGAGGATTTCAGCATGCGCTTTCAAGCTTGGATGTTGAAGACTTTGGTAGATATATTATTCTTCCTTCGGAACGAATCTCCGGCCAGTGTTACTCCTCAACGGAAGAAGGACTTCCAGAAACTCTGTGATGAAGCTATTCAGTTGGGATTTGACAAGTCATGGATTCATGAAATGCATCAACGTGTTATGGTTATGGTTAAGGATACTAATAAGGTGGATCATGCACAAGAACAACTTGGTGAGCTTCTTAAGAAGCATGATCATCTAACTGAGCAACTTCAAAGCATTAAGGCTGAAATTGTTAGTCTCAGAGACTTTGTTGCTTCTCACAAAAGATGTTTTGATTTTCTTTGATTTATTGAATTGTTTCTTGTGCAAGCAAGCACTCAATTACATGCATGTGTTTTGTAATAACTACATACCACTCAGTGCTATAATTGATCATAGCAAAATTGTGATGCAGAAATTGCTGCACTCAAAAATTTAGCTTCCTCTTTATTTTGTCAGGGATGAAATTGACAAAATAATCTCAATGACTTTGTTGATTTCTCAAAAGAAATGTTTTGATTTCCTATTTGGATATACTGTTGTATGATATATGATCCCACTTCTTTTTTTTTTTTTCTTAAGATGCATATTATTCACTTACTTTATGTTGCTTTCCTGCATTCATTCTCTGTCTCTCTCTCTCTCTGCCTCAAAGTATATTATTTATTACCCAAAAATAATATATAAAATAAAATTAGGTTTAATTATTCTGTTGGTCCTTATAGTTTCACAAAATTTTCAATTAGGTCTCTGTACTTTTTTTCCTTTTAATTGGGTCGTTGCACCAATTTTTTTTTTAAATTAAGTCCCTCTTAACAGTAATTGGTTTAATTATATAGGGACCCAATTAAGAAAAAAAATTGGTGCAGGGGTCAAATAAAAGGAAAAAAATATAGAGACCTAATTAAAAATAAAATTTGGTACAAAAACTCAATTAAAAAAAAATATAAAAACCTAATTGAAAATTTTACTAAGGACTAACAGAGTAATTAAACTATAAATTACTTGGTTTATCAGCATACTAACCACTTTTCTAAAATATTTTTATCGATAAAAAAATATTTTATTATGAACAATGCAAATATTATCATTTTTGTCCACTATTTAGTCAGTATTTTGTCAGCAATAATTTGTTTTCATATTTAAAGAGTTTTGCACACAAAAAATATATAATTTGTGTTTATATTTATTAGAATTTGTACATATAAATCAATACAATTTATACATATATTTTTTAAAATTTACATATATAAATTAATAAAATTTATTTATTAAAAATAATTTCATATTTATACTGATTAAATAATAATAAAAAATACAAAAAAAATTGCTGATCCCAATAATTTTTCTTTTATTATTTCTAAAATGTAGAATATAAAGTACTTACTGTCTTAACTAGTAAGAAGAGTAATAAATATTCATGTCACGTGTTTCATTCTTTTTTTTCCCTTTCTCTTTGAACTATGAAATTAAATTTGATATGTTTGATGTTTTGCTGTCGTTTTCTTAATCACATCTTTCAATTTTTCATGTGTCAAGCCTATTTTCATGTTCCCAATCATCTTTCAATTCCAAATTAAAAATATGATATTTTTATTCTCCATCATGTGATAAAAATCCTTTGAATATGTTTATTGAGAAGCCATCGTTCATTAGAAGAAAAAGTTAAAATAACGTAAAATAAATATCATAGCAGAATCAAAGAGTTTTAAATTTTGATATAATAATTTTACACATTTATTATTCAATCAGATTAATACAATTTAAAAATAATTATTTTTGTTGATATAACAGTACATATTTGACAACCAATGAGTAATAGCTCAAATGGCATAGACTCTCCATACTCAATTAAGAGGTTGCGGGTTGGAGTCTCCTATCTTTCCAAATTTTCATCAATGAGTAATAGTTCAAATAGCATAGATTCCCCATATTCAATTAAGAGGTTGCGAGTTTGAGTCTCATATCTTTGGTAAAAAAAAAAAAAGAGTACATATTTGATTATATGTATTACAGTATATGGATTTTTTTTATATTCAAAATCTCTCTTTTGCAATAGTCATCAAATTTCTATTTGCATCCTTATTTTTTTCTAAAGATATAAAGATATTTATTATAAAAAAAATCCTTATTTATCTCAATATAAATTAAAAAAATGTTTTCTAACCCATTATCATGGTGGTTGACAAGGAGGACTTATTGACCATGCATCTGATCTACTTAAATGTACTTAGGAGGAGTATGATTATTTGAGTGGGTCCCAAATCTAAGATGATGATGTTGTAATGAACCAAGACATTTTGGGACCACTTTTTGGGTCTGAAATAAGTGCCTGGTTTTCTGAGTTGATGTCTAAGTCTAAGTGAACTGCTCCCTTTGTTATCTACTGCTTCTACGTGTCATTTTTTTCTTGATGTTTTCTACAACAATTAAGAGATTTATTTATAAAATTTTTAGATCCTCATCTTTGAGAAAGTAAAAAAATTTGAAAATCAGATTTTATAGTACACAAATTAAAAGGTCCATTTTATGTTGAAATAAAAAAAATTTTTTACCCTAAAATAAATTGGAGAGTCTAATTTAAACATTTAAAATTTTTTAATATAATATTTAAAAAAATTAAAATATAAAACTCAAATCTAACTCTTAGATTTGGATATTTAAAAATCACAAATTTAACCTTTAGATTTGTGCTCCCTACATGAAAAAAAAAATACATAAACTATCTACATGATTTGAAAACATCATTGAAAGTCTAATAACAAAAATAAAAAACGATCAATTCTGTAACGATAAATATTTTTTGAAGAAAATAATATTTTATGCATATTCATAAATATAATTTTTTTTAAAGGCAGACTTATTATTACTCGAGAAGAAGAGCATTCATAAATAATATTTTAGTTAATTGGTATTTAACAATTTTTTTTCATGTATTTTCCAGTCTTCACAAAGAAAGAAAAAGAAAATATTTGACTAATCAATTTCTTCTTTTCATCTTATTTTTTTCTATATGTTGCCTATTTGTAATATAACTTGTCTAATAATTGCACTCATGGAAATAAAGTTTAAGCAATTTATCTAGTTTAATTTATGGGAGTCACTCAGATAAAGATGTCAAAAATATTTTTAAATAATTAAAATTTAACACATATAATCAATTAAATTGTATTATTTTTATTAAAATTAGACAGGACAAATCAATTTAGCCGAAAAATTAATAAATTAATTTTAAATCGATCTAAATTAATATTTTTTTATAAAAAATTATTACAATATCCATATTATGAAAAATAAATGGAATACCTCTATTATATATATGTATATATATTAATTTTAAAAAACTCTAAATCCTAACTTATGAGGACCGAGAAAAAAGAGGCTAGAATTTAGAATTTTTAAAATTAATATATATAATAGGAGTATTTTAGTCATTTTTTATAATAGGAATATTGTAGTCATTTTCTATAAAAATAATATTAATTTAGATCAATTTAAAATTTGATTTACTATTTTTTCGGTCAAATTAATTTGTTTGACCTAATTTTGACAAAAATTAATACAGTTTAATCAATTATATGTGTTAAATTTTAATTATTAAAAAATATCTTTAAAAAAAAGACATTTTAGAGGTTTTTATCTGATTGGCTCCCTTAATTTATTTCTTTCTCCTCTCTTTTTTCCATATAGTTAAATATTACTATAGTCTATAGTGCAATCTTTCTATTTTCCATTTTACCCTATTGATAACATGATTTTATATAATTAGATGCAAACAAAAATTACATAAACTCAAATTCTCAAAGCATTACTAATAATAATTTGGATAAAGTATATTTTGAATTCCTAATATTTAGTTACATTTAATTTTATTTTTTATTTGTGTTAAAATTATTTTTAAATGATAATTTCGTATAAAATATTACGGATAAAAAAAATTAGAGATAATTTTGACATAAATAACAAATATTAAAAATAAAGTTGAATAAATAAAAAATATTAGTAACAAAATTAAATAAAATTAAACATATATTTTAAAAAAAATTACAAACATCAAAAACAAAAAATATACTTTCCTCTAATAATTTTATATATGAGATAATCTACATTTTAATGGTTTCTTTCTTTTTCTTTTTCACTCATACGAAGCAATATGCACTTAATTAAATCAAACCTAACCTTAGTGTTCAATGTTTTGATCAACTTGATCTAGCATTATTTGTGGCTCCACAGAACAATTTAGAACATTTTTCACACAATGTCCAAAGTATCTAGGCATATCTTCTCTATGTTAGTTCTCTTTCTCCTAACCAACTTGGATTGGTCGAGTGGTCAACTCACTCGTCCGCTTAAACAAGTGTCGAGAGTTCGAACATCATCTTATGCATGCAGCAACTCATTGGCTAACGACAGACCCCTTAAATGGAGCTCAGATACGCGACGAATTAGTTTTAGTCCTTAACCTGTCGAGTTGAAAGATACCGTTTGGTAAACAAAAAAAAAAAAGTTCTCTTTTTCCCAAAAAAACTCAAATAGACACCAAAGATTAGTAGGTCCATATAGAGAATGTATACCTAGCGAGGTAAGTTTCATCACTAGCTTATCATCAACAATCCAACATCATGTTGAGCAGCTCAAAATTTGTCCAGAAATAACATTTTAATATTTCTCACAAAAAAATATGGAGAAAAAGATAAATAAATCTCTAATTTTTTAATTCAAAAATACATAAATTTTTTTATTAATTGAAAATACAAAAAACGTTTTTGATTTTTTAAAATATGAGATAAATAAATTCTTTCATCTAAATTATATAAGGACAAATCGATCCTCTAAAAATATTTAAATGTTTCATATTTTAAAAAATAAGAGACTTTTTTATTTTTTAATTAATCAAAAACTTATTTATTTTTAAAATAAAAAATTAGAAAACTATTTATCATTTACTCCTTAATATATCGTAGTTTGGATTAGAATACACTAGTAGTCTTGATGACCTTCAATCATAGTCTGATATAAAAAGTTCTGAACAGATCGTGATTTTTTGAAAGCAAAAATGTTGTATTATTTGAAAGTAGGGAATATGTGCTATTGAAAACAAATAGCATATGTTATTGGAGATATATAAAAATGTGTTACTGAAACATATAAATTAGGTTTTTTACATAAATAAAATATAACAAATTCACATGATTTTTCTAAACAAAAATTAAATATACAAATATTCTCTTTCTATATTTATATAAATCTTGCTAGAATATTCCGTTTTAAATTTAACACAAATCGTGCTACATTAAAATTTTAAAAGTATTTATTGAATTGAAGTATTTTAAAAAACGATCCTAAATTTTTAAAATAAGTAGTTTTTAATTTATCAAACATAAAATACATTACCTCTAAAAAGATTTGTGAAACTAAGTTTTAATATATATAATATAAGACAAGCTCCCAAATTCATAACAAATTTAATATTCATTTCAAATAATATTGTTCTTCCAAACCTTGTAATAATCCATTTCATAAATGACGGAATTTTTTTTTCCTTTTAAACGAGAACTTAAAAATGGAGAGAATAACAAATTTGAAAAAAAAAAATAGAATAATACATGCTTTTGAATAATTTGGCTAAGACTTGAATAAAAACACTTTTGTTTTTGTTTTGCAATAAAGGCATTTCATCTCTAGGTTTATTTTTTTTTTATATTGGATAAAATGGTGTAATTTGCAAAAAAAAAAAATAATAAAAAAATAAAAAGAAAAAATATTATAACTAATGAAATTACCTAAATTTAGAGTTTGTCAGATTAGTTATTCTTTTTATTTTGATATTAGATTAACAATAATATTTTTTTAAATTATGATTTGCTATGATATTAATTTTAAATATGACATCGTTTAATTTAAGGTATAAAATTGAATCGTTTAAAGTTTGTTAGAGATAATTATCAAATTTGTATAAAAATTAAAGTTTTATTATTATTATTATTTTTGTTATCACTCTTATTATTTTAATTATTTTTCAAATTATATATTGTATAAATATAGTTGGTCATTTTATAATATATAATTATCTGTTCTTTCTAATTGTAAAAAAATTTAAATTTTAACTCTTATGTCATATTGAGTTATATTTTATATTAATTTTTTTAATATTAAAAGTCTCAGTAATTATTCTTTAGATACTAATGAGTCAAATGATAATTTTTATTGAATTTTTAAAAATTATTTAATATTTTATTTTAAATTCATAAGTTTATAAAAATATAGATTTTATGAAATTTGAATTAAAAACAAAATTTGAATTTCTATTTCTATTCGTTTTGATTTTTTTGATATTTTATTTAAGTTTAAACGACAATATTTTCTTATTAACATGCATTTATATTTTAAAGTTAATATATATTAACTTATAAATAGTAAATTGAAACAAATAATTTTAATTTTTATTGTTTCTTATTAATTCGAATCATATTGATTTGATTTAATATTATAATATATAATTTGAATTTAACTAATTCGATCTATATAGGTATATATACAAGAATACGTATGTAACGTTTCTGATTTTAAAACTTTCATATAATATTAATTAGTGTTTGGTTTAATAATGTATTTTATCATAATATTAACTTAAATCACTCTTAAGTCTTAACAGTATAATATGAAAAAAAGTTAGCCCATTAATTACACCAATTTTATCTTCATATTTAAAAAAAAAAATCTGCATATAGATTTTGAAGTCAACTTACTAGAGCTAATGAATTTACTTTTTACCCGTAGGCCGTACGTACAAAAAATAGTAGAATGTAGTAGCTACTACCTATGCGTAGTTGTAATAGTAACTTGACGAAACTGATATTAATAAAATATTCTCATCAAAATTCAAAGAGAAAAATTTAAAATAGTCATAAATAAAATTTTTGACAAAAAAAATTAATTTAGTTTTTAATAATTATTTTAAAAAAACAATAAAATTTTTATACTAAAAAATAATTATTTTTTTTATATAAGAGTTAATCTATTTCAAAAAAAATATTAAAGATCAGATTAAATATTTTTTTTAGAAGATCTCGTTATCCTTTTGAGATAATTGTCAAGTCAGATAAATATTCAGTCGAATTCAAAAGAAAGAAAGAGGTTGATATTGGCATGGAGCTGAGTGTCACACTTGGCGCGTGTCTTAACTCACCCCATGCTCTCGCGTGGACTCCATCTACCACGTTAACATGCATTTCTGAGCTCAAACAAAAAAAAAGAAAGCTTGGTTCCCATTTCTCTCTCTTTCTCTCTCAACTCTTCACTTTCATTTCTTTCTCTCTGTCTTCTTCTCCTTCTCCAAACCTATAATTTCTTTCTTTCTTTCTTTCTTTTTTATCCTTTCCTTTTTTATAATTCTAACCGTGTTTTCTCAGTTGCCTAAAGTGGTAAGCTTATATATTCTCTCTAATTTTGATATTTAATTCTGATTTTTCTCGTTTAGTTTTCCCCGCAAAATTAATTACTTGAGATCTTGCGATTTTCAGCTTCCATTTTAGCTGCTTTATCTGATCTTTTTCCTTGTTAGTTATACCTTTTTATCTTTATATGAATTTTCTCGCTCTTGTTATTGTTTGTGATGGTTTCTGATTATGTGTTTGGTGCTCTGTTTAGGTGATTTGGGGAACTTTGATTTGGGAAATGAACAAGGGACAGTCACCGGAGCCTCTAGATTTCTTCATCTGGACTGTTGAGGTTATTCATTTCTTCAATTACACTCACTCACTTGATTTATTTATTTCAATTATTGTTTATATTTACCTCAAGTTTTAAGAATAAAAAATAAATAAATATTGCCTTTTGATACTGTTTTTTCATAAGTTGTATTTTTTTAACATGTAGTTAGATCTATGTGACGTTCAATTTAACTAAATTATGGGTGGATGAGCTAATTTGCTCTAAGTCTCTAATCTCTAAGGTAGTCTTGGTTGTGACTTAAGGAACTTGTGTTTGAATTTGATACCAATGATGTTATTAGAAGTAAGATTAACAATTTAGCATACCATTTCTTGTGTATCGCTGTTCCCTTTCTGTCTCTTTTTCAATTCGGAAATTCAGATAAATTTGAAGTAGGAAAACTGTGTTCTTAATGAGAAGCCAGGCTTTTGCTAATTAAGCTTTTGATACTGTAAGAAATGTTTGTATTGGCATGTATCTGCTTTGTTCGATTAATTTGTGTAAGGAAATTTTGTTCAATTCTTCAGTTTGATATTTCATAGTGTGAGGGATTATATGATATTTTTCTCTACAAAGCATCAAAGTACTGTCCAAATATTTGGTCATGCTGAATGCTTATACCTTTTCCCAAACAGATTTATGGGAATAAATCTTCATTTTGATGATTTTCAGCTCTTTTAAATCTGTTGTTCTGATTTTTGCTCTCAGTAGGATCAGGGCAAGCTTAGGCTTCGTGCTTGTGAGTTGTGACTGGTTGCGTTGTTAAGTAGGTTGTTAGAGCTATAAAATCATTTTATAGTTTGAACTTGTCTGATGTTGCATTAAGCATATCAAGATCATGATGTTGCAGCATTAATTGTTGGCTGGTGCTTTGTGCTAGTTATAAAGTTGGCAACATAATGTCGTATTGTTATTAATCACTTCTATAATGCAGCAAGCTCACGAAGGGGTATATATATTCATGTATGTTAACTGTATTGGGAATTGTTCACTTTACAAGAGAGTTTTGTTGAAGCAGACCTAAGCTTCATGAATACCTTTTTCTTCTTCTTCTATCTTGAGCTGGTGTAAAAATCTATGATGTAGGTCATTGGCAGTTATAAATTTAATTGACTAACAGCAAGTTCTCTAGCTGATCCTTTTTAGTCTGGTTTATCAGGATGTTGGCTTGTGGCTGGAGACTATAAATCTTGGCAGTTACCGCCAAACTTTTAAAGAACATGGTGTTAATGGCGAATACTTGGAAGGAATGTCTATGTTCACAACTGAGCAGATCCTTCGTTTCATAAGACGCTGCCACATGAGGTGGGGAGACTTCATTACATTGTGCAAGGAATTGAGACGGATTAAAGGTATTCAACCCATCTCTTTCAAACAGTACACATACAAACACGTGAAAATGAAATCTCTTTTTTCTTGTTTCCTCCTTTTGCTCATCACGTAGATAAGGCTTGGTCGTCTTTGTTGCAATCATTTGTTTCACACCATTTGAACAGTCTAAGGAAACATGATCATGCTAGAGTTAAAGATCAATGGATATCTTGCAATCAATGTTCAATAGGGTCTAATCATATCAGATAATTTTCTTAGCTAAGTAATATTCAAATGACAGTTTCTTTGCAGCAATCCTCCATAGATGTGACAACTGACAACTATGTTCTGATTTGTTGGTTCAAAAGTCTGACCATGTGAAGCTCATTAGTTAAAACATCCTTTCCTTAAGCATATGATATGTTTATATATAAGGAGACATGAAATGTGCATATCCTTCTGTATCATTGTCTTGTACTCTGACTTTTTCTTAAAAGATGATGTTGTTGTTATCGCAACGTTAAAATAGGAAGATGATGAAAATCTTAAGATCAGCAAGATGTTGTGGGTAAATGAACAAATATCCGCATCTGTTATGTGCTGCTAACTTGTACATATTTCTGTAGTGGCTTGTCTGAAAGGGGAGCAAAAGGTGCGGCGGCCGTGGTGGGCACCGGCATGCCTATCCACAGTGTTCTTAAAAGTTGCAAAATCCAACAGACAATCAAGAGTGGTTTCTTTGAAGCTGGAGCCATAGATGCAACACAACCACTGCCATGCGTGTACTTATAGCAATTTTCTTTTTGCCTAGAGCACAGAAGGTAGGAATTCACTTTTTTTGGTTTAGCCTTTTTTTTTTTTTCATGATTCCACAAGGTGTATGTTTCTTTTCTGGAGAACGAGGTCCTTGTGTAATGATTTATGGTGCTGTGTAATTATGTATTCTCTCATATTATATGAACGAAAAATACTATATATGCCTTTACTCTTCAAGTTCAATTACTCTTTTGTCATGTACCCGCAAATGAAAAAAAAAAAAAAAAAAAGAGAAAAACTCCTTTGTCACCAACTTTATAGTTTGTGTGAGATCCAAGAGTCACTGGCCATGTCCCATGTTCATTCCCAATTGCTTATACATTTCCGAAGGCCAAAATATATTGTGGATTGTTATCTTTATACCGAGTTAATCTCTTGTTATCTTCCTGAAGATACGGATTTATACAGAATTGATCAATATCACAGTTTTCTTTTCGGAATTTTTTCTTTCTTTTTTGACGTTATCTTTTGCAAATTAATATAAAGCTAACAACTACGTCAGCGGGTGAAAACTCAGGTACACTCAACTCACGTGAAGTTGATAGTTGAGAGTCGTTAAATGATTTGATTAAATTTTCATCTAATGACAAAAAAAGGTTTGACTATGTGTTACGCAAAGATAAATTTTTAGGAAAATGTTCCTTGATCTTTAAATTTTTAGTTTTTAGTGAGTCTTTTAATTTAAATAATATTATTTAATTAATTTAAATATTTATTTTTATAGGAAGTTATTTATTTTTTATAGAAATATACTTGTTTTTTAGTTTTTTTTTTCTAAAGGTTGAATAATGGACAATTTTTAAAGATATTAAATATAAATATGCAAAACAACCAAATTATTATTATTTTTTACTCTTCGCTATTTTTTTTTTAAATAAATGTACTTTTGAAAATTTAAACCTGCATTATGATTTCATTTGAACAAGGGCTCTTCTCAATTTGTGTTTACTTTCGTCTCTGCATAGTCGTTTCCCTCTTCCGATTCAAATGCTGTCTCCTTTGAGTCTGTGACTGTAAGTGTGGAAGTAAGCCTAAACCTCCCACTCCGCTCATAAACCCTAACACGTGGCGCATCCTTAACGAATGTTTTCCTCAGCACCCAAAAAAAAGAACACCAATGCTACTCCACTCCGAGATCACGGTGGTGGTGCTGCCGCCGCCGCCGCCAACCTCTTCCATTCTCCGGCAACACCTCAGTCTCGACAAAGAAGCTCCTTCATCTTCAACGAAAACGCCGTCCCTAACCGCCCTTCTACCGGCACTCCCGCTCCCTGGGCTCCTCGTTTATCCGTCCTCGCCAGGTAACCTTCTCTCACCTTCATTTCATTTTACCTTCTAACGCTCATTTTCAGCTAAAATCGCGTTCTGCTTCTCCATTTTTTGTTTGTTTGTTTAGGGTTCCTCAAGTTGATAGAAGTGGAAAAGGTGATGACACAGATCCAATTAAGCCGGTTTTCGTTGCGGAGTTTCCTCAATTGGTTCGCGATGAGCAAGCTACCTTGCTTCACAAACGAGTTTCTGGTGACAGCGGATTTCGAATTTCTTTTAATTTATTGCATTAGTGTTTGTTTTTTCTTGTGTGGTATTGGTATCTCTAATGATTTGTTCAGATTCAAAGAGAAAAAAAAAATCTGAAGATTTGATGTTTGAGGTGTTCTGTGACTTGTGCTGCAGTTGAAGGTTTAGGGTCTGGTGGGATCGACAAAGACACATCCCTTGCTTGGATTACTTGTGGGAATAGGGTCTTCATTTGGAGTTACTTGTCGCCGGCATCGGGGATGAGATGTGTTGTTCTTGAGATTCCCTCGAAAGTTTTGGAGGACAGCGACACTGGCAAAAGTGATGCTGGGAGCTGGTTGCTTTGTGTTGTTAATTGTGATGACACGTCTAAGGGGATGAATAAAGTTCCTAAGCATTGCAGTTCTGCTGCTGTTATTATGTGTAATTGGAAAACTCGGGCTGTTATTTACTGGCCTGATATATATTCTGAATCACACAAGCCAGTCATTAGCGTTGCATCATCTGATGAGTTGGAGACTGTTTTGACTCCTGATAGGAGAAGTTCCTTTGGCAAGCAGCGGCGACAAAGTAAGGTGGGTGGTAGCTTGAATGGATTGCACACTTTCAACTCTTTGATTGCTTCTGTGGTTCCTGGTTGTAAGTTTGTGTGTGTTGCTCTTGCATGTAGCTCAAATGGTGAGCTTTGGCAGTTTCACTGTGGTCCAGATGGCATTCGTCGAAGGAAAGTATATGAAAATGTTACGCGTTCACCTCAGCATGGAGGTGAATCAGGTCAAAATGTGAGCAACAAATGGTATCCAAGGTCATTGACGTGGCGTTTTCCACATCATTCTCCTAAGGAATCAAATCGGCAATTCTTCCTATTGACAGACCATGAGATACAGTGTTTTAAGGTAGAACTCAGTTCTGATATGCATGTTTCAAAGCTTTGGTCCCAGGAAATTGTTGGAACAGATGCTGAAGTTGGCATTAAGAAAGATCTTGCTGGTCAAAAGAAAATCTGGCCTCTTGATGTGCAGGTGGATGATCATGGAAAAGTGATCACCATTCTTGTTGTAACCTTATGTAATGATCGGATTAGCAGTTCAAGCTACATGCAGTATTCTATTCTAACCCTGCAATATAAATCTGGGTTGGATTCTGAGACTACAAATGACAGGATTTTGGAGAAAAAGTCCCCAATGGAGGTGATAATCCCAAAAGCTAGATATGAAGATGAAGATTTCTTGTTTTCCATGAGGCTTAGAGTTGGAGGCAAGCCTTCGGGGTCTACGGTCGTAATATCTGGGGATGGAACAGCAACAGTTTCCCATTATCATAGAAACTTAACTCGCCTCTACAAATTTGATTTACCCTATGATGCTGGAAAGGTACTAGATGCCTCAGTTCTTCCTTCTGCAGATGATTATGAAGAAGGTGCCTGGGTTGTATTAACAGAGAAAGCAGGAATATGGGCAATACCAGAGAAGGCTGTCATACTTGGTGGAGTAGAACCACCTGAGCGGAGTCTATCACGGAAAGGAAGTTCAAATGAAAGATCTGCCCAAGAAGAGATAAGAAATCTTACAGTTGCAGGTAATTTTGCTCCCAGAAGGGCTAGCTCTGAAGCATGGGGTACTGGAGACAGACAGAGGGCTGTTTTAAGTGGGGTTGCACGTCGAACTGCACAAGATGAAGAATCAGAAGCTTTACTAAATCTTCTTTTCAATGATTTTTTATCATCTGGGCAGGTTGACAGGGCACTTGAAAAGCTGGAAACTTCTGGTTCATTTCAAAGGGATGGAGAAACAAATGTTTTTGTGCGGACTAGCAAATCAATCATTGACACCTTAGCTAAACACTGGACAACAACCAGAGGAGCTGAGATTTTGGCTATGGCAGTTGTTTCCACCCAACTCTTGGAAAAGCAGCAGAAACATCAAAAGTTCCTTCAGTTTCTTGCATTATCCAAGTGCCATGAGGAGCTGTGTTCTAGACAGAGTATGATCAAAAGTTCCTTCCCTTTCCCAGCTTTTTTTTTTCCCTTTTTTTTCAAAAACTGATTAAATGTGTTAGGTGGTAAAATAACTTGTTTTAGGTTTAGCAAAATGGAATAAAAACAGTACATATTGAACAACAGGTGAACATGTCATGACTAAATTTTATATATATTATTTTGCCAGGACACGCATTGCAAATTATATTGGAACATGGTGAAAAGCTATCTGCAATGATTCAGCTTAGGGAACTGCAAAATATGATTAGCCAGAATCGTTCAGCTAGTGTTAACTCCTTGGGTTCTAGTTCGGATATACAGATGTCAGGTGCTCTTTGGGACCTGATACAATTGGTTGGTGAGAGAGCTCGGCGTAATACTGTCCTTCTGATGGATAGAGATAATGCTGAAGTATTCTACAGTAAGGTTTCAGATCTTGAAGATTTCTTTTACTGCTTAGATGCAGAAATAGAATATGTTATAAGACCAGAACACCCGTTTGAAATCCAGTTTCAGAGGGCATGTGAACTCTCAAATGCATGTGTTACCATAATTACGACATGCTTAAACTATAAGAATGAGAATCATCTATGGTATCCACCTCCTGAAGGTTTAACACCTTGGTATTGTCAACCTGTTGTACGTAAGGGTATTTGGAGTGGTGCTTCTGTTCTGCTTCGGTTGTTAAGTGAAATATCTGGACTTGATAAATCATCAAAATTAGATTTGTATAGTCATTTAGAAGCTCTAGCTGAAGTGCTACTTGAGGCATATTCAGGTGCTGTTACAGCTAAAATTGAGTGTGGAGAAGAACATAAAGGTCTATTAAATGAATATTGGGAGAGGCGGGATGCACTTCTTGAATCTCTTTATCAACAGGTTAAAGAATTTGAGGCTACCTATAAGGTTAGTACTCTTTTGCTTACCTTGCAATTCTTGCTTGGAATACGAGTATATTGTTCACTTGGTTACGTTCCCAGGATTCAATTGAAGGATCCGAAGGGATGACTGGAGATGCAATTTTGAAGATTATGTCACATCTGCTATCAATTGCTAAACGTCATGGATGCTACAAAGTTATGTGGACAATATGCTGTGATGTAAATGATTCAGAATTGCTGAGAAATATTATGGTATGAGTACGATTTTATCCTTTGTTTGTTTTTTTCCCCAGACATTTCCAATGATGATGATTGTATTGTAGCAACCAAAGGTTTATATGTAACGTGTTTCCAGTTTTATTGGAAGGACATTCTTGATTAGTATTGATGTTATTTTAACCTCATCCTCCCCCAATAATGTTTCTGTGGTTTGCAGCATGAGAGCTTGGGTCCTGATGGGGGTTTTAGTTACTATGTCTTTAAGAAACTTCATGAAAGCAGACAATTCTCTGAGCTCTTGAGGCTTGGTGAAGAATTTCCAGAGGAACTGTCTGTTTTCTTAAAAGAGCATTCAGATCTTCTTTGGCTTCATGATTTGTTCCTTCATCAATATTCGTCTGCTTCAGAAACACTTCATGAATTGGCTCTAGCACAAAATGTTCAATCTACCTCAGTTGCTGAAGAAGGAGAACAAGAGTATTTGAAGTTGAATCTAAAACTAAGTGACAGAAAGAATCTTTTATATCTCTCAAAGATAGCTGCCTTTGCAGGTATTGCCACCGTGTAGCTTTTTCTTAGATATTTTCCAACTGCGAGCTTATTAACTGTTCACCCTCAGGTGTTCAAGTTAAGCAACATTTTCACACTCATATCATTCATCTAGCCATTTTGTCTGTGATTCATTTCCTCATATCTTGTATGCATTCAGCCTGTTTTTTAGGGAAAAACATTCTTTAAAATGAGAAACATGGTAAAGGGAGAAACTGAGGGTTTAATCATCATTAATTTTGTAACTTCCATCATTTGAGTCCCATTATCTTGATTTAATGGTGATTAAATTCTCACTTTACCAACTTTTTCACTTTAAAGGAATTCAATCCTTTTTTAGAACACTGGAAAAGAATTTGTTTGTTTTTCAGAACTACTTTTCTTTTCTTTTTTTTTTTATTTGTTTCCCTATCTGTTAATGTTTTAAATGGTTGTTTTAAAGCTAACTGCCTTAACTTTTTGGACGATGCCTGCTAAATTATATTTGTGATAAGTAAAATTCCCTTGCCTGTCCAACAGCTGGTAGAGATGCTGGTACTCAAGTGAAGGTGGACCGCATTGAGGCTGATTTGAAGATCCTAAAATTACAGGTAGAAATAAGGTTTTTAAATCAATTGTCAATTTCAAAATGAAATTCCTGAAAATTTTCTTGAGTTGCTTTTGTCATGAACATTACACGTGAATAAAATTAAATCACCTTTCTCTGTTTGCATGATAACTTTTTAAGGTTGTGTTTGAATAAATCTGAAGTATGAGATCTAAGCTGCTAAGTTAAAGAGTAAACACACAATTTGAGAAGATAAAAAAAATTTGGAGCTAATCTAAAGTTTCTTCAGTTCAAAAGGAACGGAAAGTAACAGGTGGCTGCGCAATGATTTTGCATGCTTTGATTAATTTCCGAATGATGTGTTTGGTGACAAAATTGTCTGAATAACAATGTTGAAAAGTAGTTTAACGTTTCCCTATATGTGGCTCCTGAGATACGAAACTGATATTTTCTGTGTTTTCATGAGAACTTATTGCACTATGCACCAAAAATAAGCCGCACCTCACTCTTTTAAGCGTCCTTTTCATACACTTTTGCTTGACCTGCAGGAGCAAGTAATGGAAGGATTCCGTTCGATTAAAGATAATCAACTTGTTGAACACCAGCTGCATCATCCAGAAGACTTGATTAAGTTGTGCCTGGAAGGCGAAGGGCGAGAATTCTCGCTGTGGGCCTTTGATGTGTTTGCATGGACCAGTGCCTCATTTCGCAAGGTATACAGAAGGCTTTTGGAAGATTGCTGGAGAAAAGCTGCTAGTCAAGATGATTGGAGTAAACTCCATGATTCATACATAGTTGAAGGATGGAGTGATGAGGAAACCCTGCAGAACTTGAAGAGTACCATACTGTTCCAGGCTTCAAGCAGGTGTTATGGACCTGGAGCTGCAACTTTCGAAGAAGGGTTCGACCAAGTATTGCCCTTGAGACAAGAAAATATGGAGACTCCTGGGGATACAAGTTCTTCAGTTGAAGCAATATTGATGCAACACAAGGATTTCCCCGTTGCAGGCAAGCTTATGCTAATGGCAATCATGTTGGGTTGTGAGGAAGGTGGTGATACCACATACGAAGAAGGGCCTTCCCCTATGGAATAGTGTATTACAATCTAGTGTAGGTAGCATGACATGTGAAATGCAGCTTTTGTTTCGTTCCCCTTTAACCATTACATTGCATTTCACATTCACAATGGCTGATAACGATAATGGTCCTCATAGGAGTCGTGAGCCAATATTAAAAGAGAAATGTTTCTTTTACTTCATTTCTACTTACCATTGCTGCTCCTTACAACTTGTTTTGCGGGAACAAAACGTTGCGTGTGCTTTTTTTTTTTTGATGTAAAAATTGTATAATGAAAATGGCTCGACGCTAATTGAATTAGGTTGGGTTAGGCGACATCTTTTTCATTTTTTTTGGTTGATCTAATGCCGTTGTTTTTTAAATTTATTTTTCTTACGGGCACACCCTTCAGAACACAGTTACACAGACTTCGTTGTATCACAAAGACACATATAGTAACTGTCTAACTGATAAAACTGACACATTAGTACATTACAGTATAGTAGTATACTGTAGCTCATTTTTTAACTAATGAATATAGGAAGAGTTTCAAGTGTATCGAGAACATCAGTGTTCTAATTATTTTAACTGTTAATTTGAATTATAAAAAATATATATAATATATATTAATTAAAATTAACGATTAAAACAACTAGAACATGGATATTCTCGGGTACACCTGATAACTTTCCTATACTATAAGTAGAAGTTAACAACTAGCTCAAAATTTTAAGTTTTTCATGTCAATAAAAATCAAGCCATCAATATTTAATTGGGACAAAATTAGTCAATTTTATAAACCACACCATACCCGGATTGCTCACTCGCTCTTTTATTAATTTTGAATTATCAATTCGACTTTCCAGTGTTTCGCATGCCGTAAACCCATAATATAGCTCAAGTCTCATGATATTAATTATTATGAGGAAGAAATAATAAAAGTTAGGTAAAGGAAAGATGTATCATGTATGAGGAAATTTGGGCCAAATTTCCAAACTCCACTGGCCGGCAATGCACTGCCCGCAAAAGTCAGTTAGTGTAGTATTTTGTGATTGTGAGTGCAGTACTTTTCCAGCCGCCCCGCGTAAAGGTGGACACGTGGCAGCTATCTAGAAGTGCCCGAATAAAATATTAGTAAAAAAACTAAAAATCAAACCCATGCGTAGAGTTTAATGTCTACCTTGTAAATTCTATTGCAATTTCAAGCTTTTTAAGTAAAAATAAAAAAATAGCATTTATACACTTAATTTTTATATATAAATATAGGACCATTCTCTTGTTTTCCTACTCAGTAATCAATACTCAACTAACCAAAATGATTTGGTTTGTGCATTGAAAGATAGGATCTTAGATTCTTCAGATATTCTTCATGCTCTCTTTATTTAGCCTTTTCTCTCCATAAATGAACAAGGAACCAACCATTCATTCTTGTTCCTATTCTGATCCTCAGTTACCTTACAAAACTACCAACTAACTAACTGCAAGCATGTCTGGTGATGATGATGTTGTTGTTGGTGCCAACATTAATAATCTTGGTGCTAGCTTACTCATAACTAGCAGCAGGTACATCAAGATTTGGCATAGAACCACCAAATACATTGGAATTCTCATTTATCTCAAGAAATCAACACCATACACTGCATTGCCTCCTGCTAGATCCAAATCATACCATGAAATTGAGATTGCCTCTGATGATGATCAAGAGGAGAAAGTAGAGCATGATGGCCCTCTTTGTTCACCACTTTCTGATCAACACACTGAGGTATCAATCTATACATTACTATTTGGATGTTACTTTTCTTATAGTAGTGTTATGTGAACAGTTTGGTTGTATGATGAACAGGAGGGCCTTATTGGCAATGGGAACTATAAGGTGTTGCCAGGGCATGATGGAACAAGCTTCACCAAGTGTTTGTGGAATTGCTTCAAACGCAACAATTATGCAATTTCAGTGCTGTTATGCTCAGCTGGTTTGTCCTTTGCCACAGAGTTCAAGCAGGAGGGACCTAAATATGGTTGGCATGATGGTGTTGCCATAGTAATTGCTGTTATCCTGATTGTTGCATTCCCTTCCATAACAAACTATTGGAGCGAAAGGAAGATGATGAAACTGTCAAAGAGAAAGGAGAAAATGATATTCACAGTTGAAAGGGAGGGCTTGTTGGAGAGGCGAATCGAGAAACCAATCTGTTACATTGACAAATTTGTTCTTTTGGTCTCAGTATCCGTTGCTCTTGTGGTGCTTATTCGCCTGATCTGCAAATCGAATGGGGACAGTGGTGATTTGCCAGAGCTTAAGGGGAATGTCTCAGTTGGTTTGGTGATGGAAGTTCTTCAGAGAACCTTTTTGAGGCCATATGGAAGGATTTCCATCTTAGCAGGTCTTGTTACTGTTGTAGTACTATGTGTGCAACATGGAGTGCCACTTATGGTTACAGTTTCTCTCTATTACCAGAAGGTAGTGTCCAGAAAAGATGCAGTCATAAATGGTTTATCAGCTTGTACAACAATGGGGCTAGTTACTGTCATCTGCATTGATGTATCTGGTGGATTGACATCCGAGCTGATGAAGGTTAGCAGAGTTTGGATGGGGGAGAAAGATATTAGCAAGGTTGAGGAATCAGAAGTTAATCAAGTTGTTCTCAGTATGCTTCAACAAGGAGTTGTTTTATCTGTGGCACCAGAGCTTCAGCTTTCTCCAATATCAAGTTCACTTATTTCATGGGCTGAAACAACATCGGGAATGAATAGAGAGTATTTTACAACAAAATTTGACACTCTAAAGCACAGAAAACTGGATTCTGACAAAGAAGGCAGTGGAGTTTTGTTGAAAAATGTTGGGGAGAATGATCAAAATCTGCACTTGCACTGGAGCGGTGATGCATCCACGGTATTGGATATGTGTTCACTATACTATGATAGCAAAGGGGAATGCCACACCATAGGGAATCAGAAAATCAAATTTGAAGAAGTGATTAAGGAGATGGAAAATAGTGGTCTGAAGCCAATTGCATTTGCTCATAAACAAACTACGGTGCAAGAACTTGAACAAGATGAATTGATATTGTTAGGATTGATGGGTCTCGAAGGAACATGTCAAGAATCCAGAAAACTAGCAATGGAAGAGCTCAGAGAAGCTGGATTAAAGATCATACTGGTCTCAGAGGATGCAATTCTGGTAGTGAATGACATAGCTCAGGAACTAGGATTTGAATTGACAGTAGATGACATTTTCCTTGAAGGAAAAGTACTTCAAGATTTGAATGGAAGTGCTAGATTGGATAAGGTGGACCTGGCCCTTATAATGGGAAGTTTTTGCCTTGAAGACAAGATTCTCATGGTACAGTGCTTTCAAGAAAAGGGTCATGTGGTTGCATTTGTTGGAAAAGGGACAAGTAGCCATAGTTCAGTTCTGCAAGTAGCTGATGTAGGCATAATCCATGATTCTCTAGGCACAGTAGTGGACACAGATAGTTCTGGAATAACCATCAGATGTTTCAATGCATTGAAACCAATTGTTATGGCTGGTAGAAATAACTACAGAAACATTCAGAAGTTCATTCAACTTCAACTCACCTTTAGCATATCAGGTTCACTCATAACCTTGATTACTACAATCTCCACAGGAGAATCACCCTTAACAGCATTCCAATTTATTTGGGTGAATTTTGTAATGTGCCTTCTTGGTGGCCTAATGATGATAATGGAGTTGAGTTGTGAGGAAAAGCTTCTTGCTATTCAATCATCAAGAAGGAGTCAATCAGTTATAACAAGAGAGATCTTGAAGAGCATAGCTGTTCAGGTTTTGTACCAGACTTGGGTATCGATGATGCTCAAATTCAGTGGCCATAGAACTAATGAAGAGAAAGAAGTTAGGAAAACCATGATCTTCAACTCATTCCTATTTTGCCAGGTCTTCAATCTACTCAACACCATGAATTTGTTGAAAAAGCAAGTTGTCAAAGTTGTTCTGAAAAGCTACTTTTTCTTGGTGGCTTTAGCTTTTTGCATTCTTGTGCAGGTGCTGATGATTGAGTATGCAAAATGCCTAGCATATTGCATGAGGCTGAATGTTCCACACTGGGCTATCTGTGTCCTTGTTGGTTTCTCTTCATGTGCATTTGAATGGATCCTGAAGAATCTAGTAGTGATTCTTAGCACCAATAATGCTTCAGAAACAAGTACTTCTCCCTCTGGATTGTTTAATTGGTCACGTTGGTTTTATCTCCCTTTGGGATTTCCGTTTCTGATGTTGCTTTTCTTCCCTGACCAAATGAAACAGATACTTAGATAGTGGATGAACTTAACATGTTCATGTGTAGCATTGTAACACACCACTTCAGTAATTTATAGTTCTAGGTAGTACCTTTGTGTATAGTTTTTCACTTTTTGTGTGTATAATAATTCATTTGCAGATTGCAATTTAGTCTCTAAAATGCAACCTGCACTTGTATGTGTAGAATAACGCCCTTGTAGGTGCTACCATTGTGTGTATTATTCATTATTCATATTCATTCCATCCATCACACTTCATGTGATTGTGATTGTGATTTGTGAATGTGCAAGTACAATAAATTTCTGTAGAAAATCTTGATTCTGTTAAATCTTCTTTGTATATGATGACTCTCTTATAGTTGTGTTCCTTGGCTTTTTGATGCATCCAGCATGTAAAACAAAATAAATAAAGGAAAAAAGAAGAAGAAAATAGCTATCTAAAGTCTAAACTAAAGTTAAATATTCTCAGCAAATGAAGTTGTTAAGGCCATTAAACATTTTTTTTTTCTTTTCTTTTGGGTCTTGTAAATTGTAATTCTTACTTCTGAAAAACCTAATTTTGGAATGTAGCAAAGATGATCTAACACCTTGTGACTTGAGGCTGAGGTGTTCACAACAAGCCTGTCTCTTTTTGTTCCTTTCAGTTAAAAAAATATATAAAAAAAATAAAGATGTGATGGGCAATATTTTAGTGTAATATTCGCCCAATCCAAATCCAATCCCTTTTACTAAGCATAGCTTTTAATTGGTGCACCAAATTTGTGTGGCTTAGATTGACCCTCTTGAAAACATCTGAGCAAGAAGATCTTTGCATCCACGTGGCAGAAGGAGAGACACATTGCCATCACAAAATATCAGCTTGGGAATCTACATGCAACTCAACAACCAATTAGAAGCTGCTGAGTTGTGCATATCCTCATCCACCACCCTTCTATAAACCTTTCTACTCTCAACCTTCACTCTCCACAACAACAAGAAAAGAAAACAAAAAAAAAAAATCATAACATAACCATGGCCACCTCTGCCATCCAGCAATCTGCATTCACCGGCCAAACTGCCTTGAAGCAAGGAAATGAACTTCTCCGCAAGATTGGTGGCGCCGGCAAAGGCCGCATTAACATGCGTCGTACCGTGAAGAGTACCCCTCAAAGCATTTGGTAACAACTAAAACTTGTTTGCAAATTAAACATTATACTTGGCACTAGTTTGTTAGTTAGTTAGTTACTTTATTCAAAATATTTGTAACATTTTTCTGTTTCATATCAGAAAACTTTATATAATATATTATATACAATGTTATGTGTATTGTCTCATGATATAGTCACAATATGGTTGTTGTTATAAGGGTCAAGAGGTGAATCTATACCTATGCATGATAAAATAACAGAAAATAACTACCCTATCTATTATGTAATCATGTAACTTTTCATGTTGTAATATTTCTCAATAGTCACAAAAATATTTATATTGAAAATGTATAAAATAATACATGTATAAGTACACAAAAAATACACTGATTTAGTAGCTGATTTTTGAAATAGAACATTTTGTTTAACAGGCTAATTTGCTTAAGAATCTAACTTTGATGTCCCTGTTAAGGTATGGACCTGACCGTCCCAAGTACTTGGGTCCATTCTCCGACCAAATCCCCTCATACTTGACCGGAGAATTCCCCGGTGACTACGGATGGGACACTGCCGGATTATCTGCAGACCCAGAGACCTTTGCAAGGAACCGTGAGCTGGAAGTGATTCACAGCAGATGGGCCATGCTTGGTGCACTTGGATGCACATTCCCAGAAATCCTTGAAAAGAATGGTGTCAAGTTTGGTGAGGCTGTTTGGTTCAAGGCTGGAGCACAGATCTTCTCAGAGGGTGGCCTTGACTACTTGGGGAACCCGAATTTGATCCATGCTCAGAGCATTCTTGCAATCTGGGCTGTCCAGGTTGTGCTCATGGGATTTGTTGAAGGCTACAGAGTTGGTGGAGGGCCTCTTGGTGAAGGACTAGACCCAATTTACCCTGGTGGTGCCTTTGATCCTCTTGGTTTGGCCGATGACCCCGAAGCATTCGCCGAGTTGAAGGTGAAGGAACTCAAGAATGGCCGGTTGGCTATGTTCTCCATGTTTGGTTTCTTTGTTCAGGCCATTGTTACTGGCAAGGGACCTATTCAGAACCTGTTTGACCATGTTGCTGACCCTGTTGCCAACAATGCTTGGGCTTATGCCACTAACTTTGTCCCTGGACAATAAATGAGGATAACTTGTGTCTGTTATGCTGAAATCTTCTGCTAGTTCTCATTGACATTGATGTAATTATGAGCAGAAGAATCTGTATGATGAGAACAATGATATATTAGATATGTCAGCTCTTATGCATGGTTTTGTAATACTGATTGGAATGTGTTAGTTTACATGGTTTCTACTTTTTCAAATAACATCCTCCTCATATGTGAATAACTTTCAAGGACTCCTAAAAGTGATAATTACACAAAAACCTGACTAAATTTAGAGTTTTAAGCTATTAAACTTCCTTTTCTGTGTTTTATAGTTAAATGGCTATCAGTTCTACACAAAGAAAATGACAAGGGAAGAATATCATCTTTAAGAATGTCATATTTTAAGAACTTAAATATGTTCATTTTTATAATATAATTAACATAATTGAAAGAGATCCTGTTAATATATAATTGTGAAAGAAATATTTCCATAATATCTAACACTTATTTGGGTGGATGTATATTTGGCATTGGTATCATTCCATGATCAAATGCGTGGATAATGTTTACATCTTATTACATCATTTTTAGTAATTACAATCATCATTGATTGTGCGATATTATACCAATTTGTTGAGATGAAGTTCATCTGCATTTTAACAAGTGAAAAGAAGCCGATGAATTTCAAGTTTTCAATATACAACTAGACAAGGAAACAGGGAAACAACTCAGACAAATATGTTCAAAGCTGCCCAAGAATCCATGACATACTATAATGCTAATGGAAATGCAATCACCAAAAATCATTGCAAGAACATGATCCATTTTTGAAATGATGGAAGCGGCTATTATCTCTAACAACAATTTCGCGATGGTAGATTACAGACAGGAGTTTAGTAACTTCATGGCAATCATTACAGACTCTAAGGTTTTTTATGATGCGAATAGGAGTTGTGCCTTCCATATTGATGAGGCCAAATGATATGGCCAACCTCTCACTGTGGTTCTCTAATTCAGATTCCTTTTCTCTCTCCCCTTCAATATTCAGTAGAACCTGGCTTGTATCAGGAACATGACCAGCTTGTTTCAGTTTTTCCCTCATCTCCTTCAATTTTGCATATATGTCCTCAGATTGCGGATGTGATCTATCACCCACAATAAACCTATGAAGTTGGCCTCTGTGCTCAATGAAGCTGCATCCAACATCCTTGGATACTCTTCTTTTCTTCATCATTTCCCTTACTTGTGAAACCTTATCCCACTTCCCAGCTGCAGCATACATGTTTGACAGCACGGTGTAACACCCAGTGAAATCTGGATCTGCCTCGATCAAATTATGAGCTGCATATTCGCCAATTTCCAAATTTCCATGGTTCCTAGAACCGCCGAGCAAACTCATCCAGATAACTTTGTTCGGCCTCATTGGCATGCTCTCAATAATCATCTTTGCCTGCTCTAGATGTCCAGCTCGACACAAAATGTCAACATAGCAACCATAATGCTCAACTGTTGGCTTGATTTTGTAATCATCTATCATCATGTGAAAAATCCGGCTTCCGTCATCAACCAATCCTGCATGACTACAAGCATTCAACACTCCAATGAAAGTTATATCATGTGGTTTCATTCCGATTCTGCGCATTCGCTGAAAAAGCTCAAGAGATTGGTCAGCTAAGCCATGCATTCCTAACCCCACAATTATAGCCGTCCAATGTCCCAACTTCTTATTGGCTATTGCTTCAAAAACTTTCATGGCACTCTCTATGCTGCCACACTTGGAATACATTGCTATCAGCGATGTACCAAGTACGCCATCTAATTCAAAGCCATGTTTAACCATAAACGAATGAATCCATCTTCCATTACTGAGAACAGCTAAACTTGAAACTGCTGAAAGAGCACTGAGTATTGTAACATTGCTGGGCATGAGTCCCTCTTTCAAAAGTGCATCAAACAACTCTAGAGCTTCAAAATACCGCCCATTGAGCTCGAAACCTGCTATCATTGAGTTCCAGCTTATCAGACTCCTCACCGGCATCTGGCTAAACAACTGATTAGCCAGATGGACTTTCCTACACTTCATATACCCATTAATCATAGCATTACAGGAGATCAAGCTCTTACTAGGCATTTGATCAAACACCTCTCTTGCAGTCTCAACCTCGCCGCATTTGCATAACCCATCAACCAAAGCAGTCCAAGTAAACTCATCCCTCTCAGGCATTTCATCGAACAGCTTCATCGCAAACTCAACATCACCATTTCTAGCATACCCATCAATCAAAGAGTTCCAAGACACCAAATCCTTGTCCTCCATTCGATCAAACACGTCTCTAGCCACACCCATCTCACCCCACTTCGCATACATGCTCACCAAACTGCTCTGCACAAACTTATCCGAACCGAACCCAATTTTCAATCCCAACCCATGAACCTGTTTTCCCTCGTGAACCGCAACCAAGCGAGCACAGCCCTTGATCACGCAAGGGAGCGTGAACCCATCGGGCACAACCCCATGTAGAACCATTCGGCGAAAGAGTGCAACAGCATCATTGGAACGGTGGTTCTGAACGCAGCACTTGATGATCAAGTTCCACGAAAGCAGAGAGGGTTGTTGCAATGCGTCGAACAGGGAGAGGGCACTTTTGAGGTCGTTGATTTTGGGGTCCGTGTAGAGGGAAAGAAGGCGAGAAGAAAGAGAAGGGTGATTCAAGGTGCCGCTTTTGAGATAGAGAGCGTGGAATTGGTGTGGGGTTTGGGGGAATTGAGTAAAGTTACGATCTTGAGAGAGAAATGAATTGAGAGAGGAAGATTGAGCAAGGTTCTGCATTGCATTCATTCCCTTTCTTCTGATTCAGTCAATTTCATTTCGTTTTGTTTCGTTTGTTTCATTCAATTTCATTTCATACACATTGCATTATCCTTTGTCATTAACCAACTTTATTTTGATTACTCCTCCTCTTAATAGAAAGCTTCATTTCTAATAATAATAATAATAATAATAATATGCAATCGACTTCACGTGAAAAGGATGCACATGATCCGGTCTGATTCGAAGGTCTGGTCCGGTTCCGAATACTTTAGGGGTTAATTTGGTGTGATTTTATCGGGTTTAGGGTCGGGTAAGGGTCTCAAAAATAAATTCGGTCATTATTTCGAGTCGGGTCCGGGCCATAGTTCGAGTCACCCGAAGTCGGCCCGGTGGCCCGGTCATTATACACAATTAATATTTTGTGTTATTAGTGATAGATCATGACTATTCTTATATGGAATTTAAGTATTGTAAACCTTAATATTTTGTGTTATTAGTCATTATAAGACTATAAGTTAATGTTTTATGTTTAGAATGCATAAGACTTTAGACTAATGCATAATATTGTATTATTTGTATTGATTTAAATATTTTGTATTATTAGACAATATTAGTATTGATTGTGGTTATACTTTAATTTTGAAGAAGGGTTGGTTCTTGTTATATTTTTCTAAGTGAATTTTACCATGTTAAATAATGGTTGGAATCTTGGAAATTTGGATATTTTTACATGCTAGCTTACAAGAAGGTATCAACGTAATGTAATGTTAACAGCTTGGTTTTCACCCGGTATAATTGTGGCCCGAAAGTGTATTGGTTTCATCGGGTGTAGGACCGGGTTCAAGTCTAATAAATAAACTCGTTGTATATTTCGGGTCGGGTCTGTGTCGCTTCACCCGACCCATGTGCACTCCTACGTGAAGTTGATAACTGGTTAACTGAAAATTTAATCAAATTAATCAAATCATTTAACAACTCTCAGTTACCAACTTCACGTGAAGTTAACTACACCTGAATTTCTACCAAGAAATTGTTGAAAAATAGAAAAAGCTTTCTATGTTATCAACTAAATATCTACTACTACTTGTCTTGCCATTCTATATCCAATAAAAATAATATTTACTTCTTCAATAAATTAAGGAAGAAAAAAAATTTGATGTTAATATTAGTGGAAGAAGATATGAATTGAAGGTGGCATGCAATCATGCATAATAGTAACATAGAAGATTAATCATACTTGTTTTGACTTTAGTTTATCAGTTGTTGCAAATGTCATGATTCGGTAGTTGTAATTGGCAACAATATAATAAAAGTAATGTTAGAATAACCACTATAAGAATACAAACGACACACTATAGGCCATTTCTTATGAATAGTATATCATTTGTCACGATGCTTGTGGTTTCAAAAAGATTATTAAGCTACAATTTAAAAGTAGTTAGATAGTATCGTTGAACAAACCAGATGTATACACATTACACAGTGCTATGACTTGAGTTTTCTATCTTTCCCTTCATAGACACAATGGACTAATTAATCATTGATTGCTAACTCCAAAAATATTCCTTCTCAATTCCTTTTGTCTCTTCTTCGTAGCCCCAACCTTCCAACCTCCAAGCTCCAAAACAAGAATGGCTTATTCAATTCAACAATTCAACATTTTCTTTCTTTCTTTTTTTTAAGTTTTATTTTTTTTTCCTTTTTAAAATATAGGGTAAAGTATATTTTTTGTCCCTGAAATTTGATAAAAGTTTTAAAAATACCCCTAAATTTTATTTTGTTTTAATTTTATCCCAAAAGTTTTCGATTTGCATCAAATATACCTTTGGCGGCTAATTTTTCAAAAAATTTAAGACCAATTCAACAACAATTTCATAAGAATAACCCTCAACACAAGCAAATCAAGCATCATTTTCATACATTATTATTAGATTGGTCTTAAATTTTTTGAAAATTTAGCCGTCATGGTTATATTTGATGCAAATCGAAAACTTTTGGGACAAAATTAAAATAAAATAAAACTTAAGAGTATTTTTAAAACTTTTGTCAAACTTCAGAGATAAAAAATATACTTTACCCTAAAATATATCTATGGTTGAATTTGTTCTGTAGTAACCTCCTAAGGTTATTCTTATAGGGAGAAGTCCAAAAGATATGAAAATTATAGTAAAACAGTATTTTATTTTATAGATATTTCACTTAATATTTATAGTGTATTATAAATGAATTTATGAAAGGATTTATATCAAATTCTAGCCAAATTTAGAGAGATATGATTTGATTTAAATATCTTATGATTGGAGATACTATATTTTACTCTTATAATAGACAAATTATTAGTTGACACAAAATACGATAATAACTATATTTAAATTTTTTTTTTTCTTTGAAAATGTTTGAATAAAATTATTTTTAGAAAAATGAAAAGAGAAGGAATTATACCATCAAAACCAAACAAAGATGTACCATCTTCTCCCAAGCAAACAGTGGAAAAAAATGACAAGCCCAGATAAGCATTACCTAACCATTTATTCTTCACAACACTCCCTTCCAAATGCTACATTGCATCATCAATTTGGACACAAACCCTTAACATTTTCCTCATTCAAAAAGTCCCTTTGGCCACACATCATTGTGACCTTGCCTTACCCTATTACTAACTTTTTAACTTGTATCCATTTGTCATCTTCTCAAACAGCAGTCGATTCTAATCTCTGTTGCTATCATCAGGAATCCAATTAGAAGGACCCCAAAACACTAAACAATAATGCTCAACAGCTAAAAAAAAAAATGATGATCTCCTAATATGCACCCTCTTGTATTATATACCACTTCCAAGCCACTACATGACAAATTCACCAAAATATAGACCACCCCATAATCATCCCCACTTACCCCAACATCAAAGAAGTCCTAAAGTTTGAAACTTTTCCCCAAAGATTGAAAATTTTTATGTCATTGCCAAATGGGTAGGCAAGATAATGATCACACAATGGTGAATTCCTCCATTGCTCTTCTCCAAGAGAGGTTTAGGCAATTGGAGAAAGTGAAAGAAAGAAGAGAAGGGAAAGAGCTTCTTAAGTTGCTGTCTTCTTCTCCTTCTTCTTCCTCTTCTTCAGAAACTCATGATCTGAGGGGTAATTTATCATCTATGCAGAACCAACAAGCATCACAGAGGAATAATAACTCTCTACAACCAAGGTTGATGGTTCCATCACATAGGCCAGGTTTTCATGATGATTCTCTTTCTCTTGGTCTCAACTTGAATTCCAAGCAAGGTTATTATGATCATCATAACTATACCATGAAATCATCATCATCACCATCATCATCATCCTCCTCCTATAGTTTATGGTCATCACCACAAGGTGCATCATCGTCATCAAGAAATTTTGACAGCTCTGATGTTGATACTTCCCTTCATCTGTAAATATATATGTACTTCTTCTCTAATACCAATATATATTATATGTTTGTATGATATTAAGTTAATAATCCTATATGTGTTCTCCATCGTTTTGTAGCAGAAATCCAAGGGGGCAGCATGTATCAGTGTATGGATATAATTCATATAAAGAAAACAGAAATTACATGGCATTTTATAGGCCAGAAAATAATGTTTTGGTATTTTGTAATGGATGAATGCAGTAATAATTCGATTATAAACACTACTTTTTTTATTATTATTATTATTATTTTTTACCAGAGATAGGAGACTCGAACCCGCAACCTCTTAATTGAATATGGGGAGACTATGGCTTGGCTTGGTAAAGCTTTTCAAAGAAGTGCTTGTGCTTTTTAAAAGCTCAAACTCCTCATTTTGTGTTTGGTAAATAAAAAAGATTATGTGATTGTGCTTGCAGCTTTTAAAAGATCGAGGTACCTTTGAAAGCACCTAAGATAGAGCTTTTTAAAGTTAGCTTGTGCTTTTCAAAATTTAAAAGTCTAATATAACTTCATATGTTAACTAATTTTCAAATTTAATGCTTGCATTTATGTCTATTCTAGTATTTTTAAATTTTAAAAGTTATTTTACCAAATGCAATTGTTATTGTTTGTGATTATTAAAAACATTTTTTAATTTAATTTACCAAACATAAATGCTACCATTTTTAAAAAGTCATCTTTTAAAAGTTAGCTTTTATAAACTACTTTTAAAAAGTAAAAGCATTACCAAACTAAGCCTATGTCATTTGAACTATAATTTATTGGCCACTATTCTTTTTATTATTGCTTTGTTATTATTGTTGAAAAATATTTGATAACAACAAAAATTAATTAAAATTAGTTAGAATTTATTTTATTTAATATTCATTAATTATTGGTAAAATAAATAAATATTAAATAAGATAAATTTAAACTTTTTTTTTTCGTCCTAACATTACTATTTTTGTCGATATTAAAATGAAAATTAATTTGTTACATGTTGGATATGTAATTGAAACAATGAGAGACTAAGAAACCTAAAGACTTATATGAGTTATGATTAATCATTTATTGCATAAATGGTTAATTTTTACACCACACTAAAAATTTTCCTAAGTTGCATGTTTTTATTATTTAGCAATATCAATGTGGATAAGACATTTCTTTATATTCGCTTGTCATAAAGTAATAAAAAGAAAAGGTTGACATGTCTCATCAAAATTATATATATCAATTTGGGTGAAATTTACATTTTAGATTCAGTAAAAAACATTAAAAAAAAAAACAAAAAATCAAGGGGAAAATTGAAAATCAAGAGCATGTTTCATTTAGATTTTTGTATCTAAAAAAAATTATTATTAATAGTCGCGACAAATGCAAAGGAGTGCAAAATATATTAAATATCAATCATACTAAGTGTATATTAAAATCAGTCACTAAATTTAATCACGAGTATAAAATATAAAAATACAAAATATATATTAAAAATAAATTAAAATATACATGTATTTATATATAAATATATAATAAATAATTTTAATGACTAAATTTAATATACAAATAATATTTTTAAAAATACATATGTCTTATCAAGCATTTTAGTAAGAGGGATTGCAAATCAATATAACCATATATATTTAAGCAAGTCCATATTCAATTTTACTCTTCTCATTATGATCATATTATTAAATAGTTTTTTTTTTTTTGGATTTTTCACGATATTCCTTAGCCCGACAGGCTAAGGACTAATCCGTCGCGAACTTGCAATACTGAATTCCATTTAAGAGTTTGTCGCTGGTCAATGGGTTGCTCCAGTTAAATAGTTTTTAATTGATTTCGTGACCTTTTCTTTTGATACGAGATTTCTTGACCTCTTATCTTACAAGTTATTACAATTTACTTGTTAGGGAGTCCTCCAAAATAAATCATAAGACAAATGCTTTTTTTTAAACACAATTATAGTTTTGATCTTAGGCTGTCACGTAAATTTATGCTTATATTCCTCCAAAATCACAATATTCATACACATTACACATTTATATACTCAACATTAAGAATTTTCATCTATTATTAACTTCAATCAAGTCTCGAATCCAAGCGTACTTTTTTTTTTGTTGGTAATGAATCGAAGCGTACTTATTCTAACACCAGAAATCCATTCTGTTTTATAGCAAGGCATCTTAATCCACTTAAAGTGGGCTTTTTTTTTCAGGTCCAAAAAAAAGTGGGCTTTCTTTTTGGTGAAAAAAGTAGCTTTTTTATTTTGGGGGAAAGCGGGGATTGAGCTTTTTTCGTCACAGGAAAGTGTTTTTTGGACAGGGAGAAGCCTTTTATAATTGGTTGCTATGTAAAATAGATTTTTAAAGAATATATAATACTTAATTAATTATTATAATCATATTTAAAGATATTTAAGTTATTTTTATATAATAAAAGTTATATGCTTCAAAAAAAAAATATATTATTTTTTTTTGGTTTCCGGCATGCACAAGGCGGGATTCGAACTCCCGACACTTGCTTAAGCGGACTAGTGAGCTAACCATTAGACCAACCCAACTTGGTTTAAAAAAAAATATATATATATATATATATTGTTGTTCATGGTACATAATGTTTGGATTCAATTCATCATATCCTTATTGTTCATGGTACGTAGAGTTTGAAACATGTTTAGCATACTTTGAAAAATCATTTCTGCTACATGGCCTTAAAAATTCAAACCCATGGTTATGTATAACAAAGGGAAGGGTATTTAAAAAAAAAATAGATAACAAAGGAGTAGATATTAGGTATTTTAAATTCTACTTGATTATTAAACAAAGCCACCAACAAAGTAGCAATTATCTAGTCTATAACTCTAAGATTATCTGCATATGCATCAATTAGATTAATATAAAAGAAACCAACCAAAGATAAAGCAAATGAATTATTTAAAAAATCATAATAGTGTAAATTACAGTAATACTCTTATATATATTATATGTAAATTATAATTTATTAATGATAAAAGATAAATGTATAATTTTATTTCTATTGTTATATTTTTCTTTATTTTCTTCTTATTTATGGGAAAAAATAATTTAGTAGATCTCACATTATTTTTTTTTCTCTCTATTAAGCAAACCAATGATCAACCCCATAATGGTAAAATGAGTAAATGCGTATATCATGAATATACAGAAGGAAGATTCATGATTATATTAAGTGGGAATTTCAGGTTAAAGACATAATGTGAACTCTTCTTTTGATCCTACCATTGACGTGAAAAGAGTAAAAAGGTACATATGCAATGATAATAGATTATGCATGCATGCATGCTGGCTCTACTTTCAGGATTATTAACAAAATGGCTTCATTATTATTGCTTTTCTCAACCTATTTCAAAGCACAGTTTCAGCTTTTATTGCTAATAACTAAAAATCATTATTATACTCTGCTTTTTGTTCTGTTCCTTAAATATATGTTTTATAGTTTGTCATATATCTTTTTATATGTTTTATAGCTAATTAAAAAACAAAAGGTCAAATCAATAAATAAAGGATTATGTCATCATATAGTAGAATTGCAATATTATGTACAAACAACAACAAAGTCTTGTCCCACTAAGTGGGATCGGTTACATAAATCAAACGATATTATTGTGCTCTGTCATATATCATATTTACAGAGAAACTGTTTACATGTAGATATCATTTGACCATCTCATAGATGATCTTCTTAAGTCTTTCTCTGCCTTTCGCCCTTTGTCCATCTTCCATATCATCCACCTTCCTGACTAGATGTTCTATCGGTCTTCTTTTCACATGTCCAAACCACCTGAGACGCAATTCAATCATTTTTTTCACAATGGGTGCTACTCTAACTCTCTCCCTTATATCTTCATTCTTTATTTTGTCCAATCGCGTATGACCACTCATCCATCTCAACATCTTCATTTCTGTCACATTCAGCTTATGTTCGTGCTCCCTTTTAACCGCCCAACACTCCGTACCATACAGCATAGCCGGTCTTATAGCGGTGCGATAGAATTTACCTTTAAGTTTTAAAGGCACTTAGTTAAACGCGTTGCACTTTAAAATATTTGGTGCTAAATATTTAATTTATAGGATCTATTCCTTACACACTATGATGCCTAGACACTGACACGGACACGGGACACGACACGGGACACGCCGACACGCGAATTTTAAAATCATACAAGACACGGGGACATGCATACATATAAAATATAAAGTATCTTTTAGATAAATCGTAATGATATTTTGATATTTTACTGATATTAAAATAAAAATTAATTTTTTTTAATTATTTTTAATGTCTTATTTTAATTATATCGAGTATTTAAAATATTTTTTGTTATAATAAATAATAATATATACTATATCTAAATTTATTTTAAGAATATATGTTAAGAATAAGACTGGACACGCTGTCACGTAATGATATTTAGGTGTGTCTAAATGTGTCTAGAGAAAAATTTTTTATTTTTTATTAAGATACAGTTTGAACACAGTAAACACGCGTGTCGGACAAGTGTCAGTGAGTGTTGTGTCTAAAATGTGTCCGATACGTAGACATATCACACAATTAACCTAAACACTGATCAATGTGGATAAGACATTTCTTTATATTCGCTTGTCCTAAAGTAATAAAAAGAAAAGGTTGACATGTCTCATCAAAATTATATATATCAATTTGGGTGAAAGTAACATTTTAGATTCAGTAAAAAACATTAAAAAAAAAACAAAAAATCAAGGGGATAATTGAAAATCAAGAGCATGTTTCATTTAGATTTTTGTATCTAAAAGAAATTATTAATAGTCTCGACGAATGCAATGGAGTGCAAAATATATTAAATATCAATCGTATTATGTATATATTAAAATCAGTCACTAAAATTAATTACTAATATAAAATAAAAAAATATAAAATATATATTAAAAATAAATTAAATTATACATATACTTATATATTTATAAATATATAATAATTAATTTTAATAACTAAATTTAACGTACAAATAGTATTTTTAAAACTACACATGTCTTATCAAGCATTTTAGTAAGAGGGTTTGCAAATCAATATAACCATAATTCAATCTTACTCTTCTCATTATGATCATATGCGTAAATAGTTTTTAATTATTGGTTTCGTGACCTTTTTCTTTTGATATGAGGTTTCTTGACTTCTTATCTTACAATTTACTTGTTAGGGAGTCTTCCAAAAAATATCATAGACAAATGCCTTTTTTAAACACAATTATAACTTAAAGATATCTAAGTTATTTTTATATAATAAAAGTGATATGCTTCAAAAATATATATATTATTGTTCATGGCACATAATGTTCGGATTCAATTCATCAATATCCTTATTGTTCATGGTACGTAGAGTTTGAAACATGTTTAGCATACTTTGAAAAATTATTTCTACTACATGGCCTTAAAAGTTCAAACCCATGGTTATGTATAACAGAGGGAAGGGTATTTAAAAAAAAAATAGATAACGAAGGAGCAGATATTAGGTATTTTAAATTCTACTTGATTATTAAACAAAGCCACCAACAAAGTAGCAATCATCTAGTCTATAACTCTTAAGATTATATGCATATGTATCAATTAGATTAATATAAAAGAAAGAAAATAGATCAACCAACCAAAGATAAAGAACAGACACAAAAAAAGCATAATTGAGCCCAAAAGATTCTAAAGCTAATATCATTTCTTGTCTTGTCAGACATATGCATATAACTGGTAAGCTTTAAAAATTTTGAGACAGAGAAATATGGAATTCAGAATTCTAAAATACAATAGATCATCACAACAAATCAATTTAATATAAAAAATAGATGCCTATGTCTTATAAATCTTCTTAAATATCAAAGCCTTTGAGTTCTGATTACAGTTCATTGGGGTCAGCATCTTTTTAGGAATCCTCATCAATGTCTTCTCTTTCAGGATCTCATCCAAAGTACATATCTAACATATCAAGTGAATTTTTAAATATATCCTTCAAGTTCTCTATCCCTTCAAAGCTCGAACTCTGGACCTAGTAATTGAATTCGTGCTGAAATCAACTTCAAGTGCTATGACTCTCTTCCAATGTCTTGCTGATCAAAATTGCACCTTCATCTTTCAGTTCATTCTCAAATCCTTAAATTTCACAATCTTCTTAGAGTTTACTTTAAAAGTATTGAAATTTATTTTGGTGCAATGATACTGGTTTTGTATATAAATAAATATAGATCAAAAGCACGAAGAACATGGTTTACTCCAATAATCAATGTCACCAAGTTGTTTTCCTATGGCCACAGAAAAAAGGTTTAAGTTAAAGCAAATAAAAAAAATATATCCATCTTATGACAGAGATTATGAGAGGAGCAAAACAAGTTGTCATTAAACAAATTCCATGAGAACTCAGCTTCATCTCTTGAAAATAAAAAATAAAACAAAAATAGAACTAAAACATCATGAACAGAATCACAAACACAGAAATTGAAATCATTACCATAAAAACAAATTCCAAAATTCTTTAACCCTCTTGAAACAAAACCCTAAAAAAATTCAGACAGCCAATTAAACAGAAGCAACAAAAAAACTTGAATGAAGTCAATGAAACAAATTCATACAAAAAAAATATGTAGAACAGAAAAGCTTTTGAATGAGTTCAATGAAGCAGATTCCTACAACAAGCACATTAAGGGAACAAAAAAAATAAAATCAATGAAGCAAATGCCTGGCACCAATCATGCTCATCAGCCAATGCATAAAATCAATGGTGGCGGGTGGCTGAGCATCAAGGTGGAGAAGAAGGGGTACTGGCATATTCTTTTGGTCTGCTCCCACGATGTTGCTCACCCAGGCGCCTGGCAACACTGATGCTCATCAGCCGCCAGATGCTCATCAGTGGTGGCAGACGTTGGCTGAGCAATATGGGAGGTGGTGGGCGGCTGAGAATTAGTGGTGAGGGGGAGTTAGTGTTGTGGTGAGGCCTTTAGCGGCTTGAGGGGAGGGGCGTGTATAGAAGGAGGTGACTCAAAGTAGTGTTGTTGTGTGGATTTCTGAAGAAGAAGGAGTTGTTGTGTGTGTGTTGAAGGAGTTGGGGTTTTATATAGGAAAGGAAGTAATGCATATGTTGTTCATAAAACAACACACATAATAAAGCATTACTAATTATTTAGCATTGTTTCTTTTGTTTTTGTGCTTAACGTTTTCTGATGGCCAAATACGGTTATTCTAATATCCACATTATCAAAGGTGCCAAATATCTTAATCAAATTTCCAACAGAGTCATTAATCTAATTTGTTAGGTTGACTTAATAGTAATCTCATTCAATTTTTATGGAGGGAACTGAACCTGCTCTACCTAATTGCACTGAAAGGTACATAAATCTGAAAATAAGTTTGGTGAATCATTAATTATGATCCATCCAACCTAGTTTGACTTTCAATAAATTATAGGAAGGTTATTAACAAAGGAATAACATTGCTGATTGAAACTTTCACCATTATGGGGGGTGACTATTTTTTTTTTTTTACCAAATATAGGAGACTCGAATTCGCAACCTCTTAATTAAGTATGGGAGATTATGTCATTTGAGTTATTACTCATTGGCGAGGTGACTCTCTTTTGCACTCCAAGGATATTTTGAGTGAATAAAAATTAAGGTTTTATTTATATATTACCACAAAAGGAAAAAGAAAATGAAAATGAAAATGATAATTATGTTGTAAAATAAGAAAACTATGTTAATAAACTAATAAAGCATGGCTTAATTTAATAAAGAGTAAAATATCATTTTTGTCCCCAATGTTTGGGGTAAATCTTATTTGTGTCCCTAACATTTAAATGGTTCTATTTGTATCCCTAACATTTGTAAAAGTGATTCAATGTTATCCTGTCGTCAATTACACATCGTGAGCGCTTTAATTTGAGTTTTAAAAATCTCTTCTTGAAGTTAGAATACAAATGTTTGGGATAGAATCAATGATCTACTCCGAAAAATAGCTCATCAAATGTTGAAACTAATTCTTACAACATTTACATAATTCACTTTTCTAGGGACATAATTGAATCTAAACACAAATAGTGGGTATAATATTAAAATCGAACACATTCAAGTGAGACCTAATTAAGAATGAATACATCCAAGTGAGAATAATTGAAAAATATAATCTGATTTGTTAGTATAATTGATAGTAGGATAACATTGAATCACTTTTATAAACGTTAAGGATACAAATAGGACGATTTAAACGTTAGGGACACAAAGAAGACTTACCCCAAACGTTGAAGACAAAAACGATACTTTATTCTTTAATAAATTTTCAGCAAGAATAATAATAGAATATTGCTCTCCCCTCATTTCCAATGCATCTTCAGAAGTGTTTTTTTTTTTTTCTTTTAAGAGCAACTTAATTGTATTTATTTTAATTATTATAGTAAACAAGAACAAATACCACTAATTGATTTGAAAAACAGTCAAGAGACAGAAATGATCACAGACCTCATGCCCTAAAACAAGAACTTTGGAGAAGAGATTCTTAAATTCCACTAAGAAGATGACAATATTTTTTGAAGAAAAAAATAGAAGCATTGCATTTCAAGCTGCTTTTTAAAGTGATCTGGCCCATTTAAAATTTTTTTCTTGAAATATGGACTGATAAGTGACAATTAATGGAGAAGAAGTCAATAATGATAAAATTATAAATTTACCTTTTACTTAACAAAGAAATAAAAATGTTCCACTTCATTCTCTTTTAAAATTCAAAAACCGTGTCTAGCCATTAATAGAAAAGGATAATTTTAAAAAAATATTAATTATTAATAAAAATAATATGTTAAAATTTTGTTAACTTTTAATTTAGATTATTTTTTTAAATAACTTAAATATATTAATAAATTATAATTTATATATAATATAAATAAGAATATTAATATAATTTTATTTTAATATATATATATAGATATATATTTCATTCAAATAATTTTTTTATTTATTTATTTTTTATCCAAATAATATACACAAAAAAATTATTTTTTTTATTTTTTATTTTTTATTTTTCATCTTATATCCAAATAATGTGTTTGTTCTGGTTCTGTTAATGGGTTTGAAAAATACAACTATGTACTAGTGTGATGCTCAGAGAGAAATAGAGAGAGAAAAAGAAAGAAAAAAAGAAAAATGGTGAGAGACAGAGCATTGAAGAGTTATTGCCTTGTTGGCATGTCCAATTTGTAGTACATACCTTAGAAAAATTTTCAAGTGTCACTGGTATTTCAGTAATTTTTAATTATAAAAAATATATATAACATATATAATTAAGATTAATAGTTAAAAATTATTCATACACCGATATAACGGTACACTTGAAAATCTTCCCATACCTTAATTCCAGTGTCGTATTTAACATCGAATTGTACCATGTAAGGATAAAATTTGGCCCCAACCAGAAAAGTTAAGGATTCAATTTTTTGCAATTTCATCAATTGCTGATTGAAACTTTCACCATTATGGGGGTGATTCTCTAATAGCCATTTCTAGCTCACAAAGGAAAAATGAAATGCCCTTTTTCACCACCAAAGCTTTCCACAATCACCAAAAGATAAATTAAGTAACATTTAAAACAGAGTACAGTTTAATTTTTATTCATTAATTATATAAAAATTTCACTATGATAAACATTTTATATTAATCAGTATTTAATTAAATTTATTTTTTTACATGATATTTTAAATAAAAATGAGACATTATGCAATTAAATCTAGAAATATATAAAACGTTAAATGTTGTGAAATTAAACATAACTTCCATATAAATTAGGAATCTACTTGTTCTCAAAATATATTTTTTTTATTCGTTTTTTTCATTTTTCTAAATTTTTATTTTACCGTTTTCAAAACTACATTAATAAAAACTAATTTCATATCACATGGTCAATTTAATGATTCATTACCGTAAACACCAAACTAATTTGATTATGAGTTTTGAGAGATATATTTTCCAATAATATTAATCTCCCTCATTCATGATCCATGTGTGGTCTCCATATACAACTGTTGCATGATATTACATAACTTAAAAAAAATTTATTCATTCATTTAATTTATATTACGTATACAGATATATTAAAATATTTCAATTTTATCCCTATAAATAAATAATAAATCCATAATGGACAATAAAACAAACTAACACAAATATGATATTAAACTACACCCATTCTATTTTACCATACTTACCTTAATTTTTCTCTCATCAAAACCATTATTACCAAAAATGAATTTCTTCCATAATTACCAAAAAAATGATTAGGCCCATTTTCAACACATCTACACAAAGCAACCTAATCTGAACAAGCTTTCAACTTGGCTTTTAAATATAAATGAGACATTATGCAATTAAATCTAGAAATATATAAAACGTTAAATGTAGTGAAAAAATTTGCTTTGAAATTATTACTCAATTGTTTCTGTCTCATTTTCATTCAACATATTTCATATTTGTGTTATTTTTATAATATTTACACAATATTAATTTCCTATTCAAATTTTTTAATGATAATATAATTTTAATCTTGTTAACATATATCTTAAGGAAACATAAAAAAATATTTATTAAAAAATTATGAAAAAATAACTTTTATATTTTTTAACGTATTGAATATACTAAAAAATTAGACTTTTTAATTATACTATTAAATGTGCTTTTAAAACAAAAGAGAGTTAAATCACTCATATAAAATATGTAACACCCTAAGTTATATCCTATCTTTGAGGGTCTTTAAATAAGGTACCACACTCGATAGAGAAAGAGACTGAACTTAATCGTTATGCAAGGAAGGGAGGAAGTGCGCGTGAAGAAGAAAACAAGCAATACTAAAACGATAATAAATATGAAATAATAAACTTATCCATGAGTACGGTTCAAAATAAAATGCTTAGAAGTAATTAAACAAAGGAAAGAAACTAGTACGTCCTAACTAATTTCGTCGAAGAGGCTCCCATATTTGTGTCCTATCCTATCCTTGATCAGGACCCTTCAGTTATTCACGAATCGAGGTATTCGTGGTTTTCCTCCAACACCTTTTCGCGCAGTGAAGATCTGGTTCCGTTGTGTGAGATGAACTAGGACTCGACGGGCAGTTGGGGTTCTCCTTCCACGAACTCTCGACCAAAGTAGATAGTTTGGAGCACGGTAGTAGTGGTCGTAACTACCCACGCGTGCTTCGAGGGGTCATACTCAGAAGTTGCCTTCGGGGGCACTGCGTCGTCTCTATCCGCTGTGCCATGTTTCTCTGGAGACAGTATGGGAAAAAAAAAGGATGAGAACCTAACGTCTCAGTAGGAGTGCTATGCAACACCTCTATATCTATCTCCAGCACACGTGCGGGATTTTAAAAGAACGTCGTATGATATGGCATGTAATATGAACCTCTTGTAAAGCGTAAAACATATAGGTAAAAAGGAAAGAACATAGAAAGAGAATAGAAGGATAACATCTTAAGTAACATCAACATAGTCATAAATAAACCTTAAAAAAAAATCATCAAACTTTTCATTCATGCTTTCTCCTTTTTTAACTTATAACTTTCATGGAGGGTATTGAGTTCAAACCGGTATAAAATGAAAGTCCACTTCCCTTACCGAAGGTTCTTATCTCGAATGTCTTGGCGATCACCTTCCCTTACCGAAGGATCATCTCGATCGATCACCCTCCCTTACCGAGGGATCATCTCGATATCTTGTCTTTGGGGTCACCTTCCCTTACCGAAGGATCATTCCCTCAGTTCAATTTACAATCAAGGTTATTTTAAGCATACATAAAAAGAGGGTCATACAAGAAGCATTCATGAAGATGGAAAAAATTAGGATATACTGAATAATTAAATGTAACATGGTAAAAGGTATGTACTCTCAACATTAAAGGAACATAAATGATAATATGAAAAGTCATGTAAATGCACAGGATAAAATTAGGATATACTAAATAATTAAATAAAACATAGTAGAAAGGTATGTACTCTCAATATTAAAGAAATATTCATGATATAATGATATGAAAAGTCATGTAAATGCATCGGATAAAATTAGAATATAATTAAATAAAACATGGTAAAAAGGTATGTACTCTCAACATTAAAGGAACATTGATGATATAATGATATGAAAAGTCATGTAAATGCATCGGATAAAATTATGATATAATTAAATAAAACATGGTAGAAAGGTATGTACTCTCAACATTAAAGGAACATTGATGATATAATGATATGAAAAGTCATGTAAATGCATCGGATAAAATTAAGATATACTAAATAATTAAATAAAACATGGTAGAAAGGTATGTACTCATGAATCAAGAGATTATGAATGACAAAAATAGATGAACATGGTCAATATGGATAAGGGATGAGAAAAAGGTACTTAATGCCATGAGACACATGAAAGATAGTAACCATGCATAAATGGAAGAAAAATAACTAGAGCATACTACATGCCAACATAAAGTGAAAAAGGCATAATTTCCTACTCTTTTTCCTAACGTTTTTTCGAGCTTGCCTCTTGTGTTTGTATACAGAATATTATTTCTTTGTAGAGAGAGAAGGGAGAGGATTAGTATTTGAGATGAGTGATTTTCTACCTATAGGTGCACCCCTATTTATATACATTTGGGGATAGGGTGGTTGGGATAATTTTAATTTCAAACCGAGGTGGTTACTAGATTCCTATCCATAAATTTAAAATTCTAAGCCTATCTCCTAACTGATTTTCAAATTTCGAATTTAATTTTGTTTCTAGAAGGGGTGGTTATTACATTATCACCCCCATAAAAAAAGAATTTATCCCCAAATTCTACATCCTAATTTGGTCGATAAAGGTCATTAGTAGGATGCATATTGATTTGGACATGGGTTAGCTAATCTTACTAGTAGCGGAGAGAGATATGAACGAAAGAGAAGCACCAGTATCATCTAGGATGGTTAAAGGATTCCATTAATTGTGCATTTATCCTTGATTCGATCTTCTGACTCGTGAATTTCCTCGCTGTTGAGGGCAAAGACTCGCCCTTGACGCTGTGGTGGATTGGCAGGGGGTGGGAGAACTGCTGAGCATTCCCTGCCGATATGCCCCGGCTGAAAACACCGGAAGCAGACATTTTGTCCGGTAAGGCACCTACCTCTATGTTGCTTCCCACATGAAGTACACTCCTTGAGTTCGGTGGTCTTTGGTGAGGCATCAGTGGGAGGTTCTTGGCGATCCGTGCCCTGTTGAGGTTGCCTTCCTGTAGGTTTCTCAAGAAAGGCCTTCTTATGCGGCGACTGCTGAGATGATTCTTGATTCAGTTGTCTTTTCTTGAAAGCCTCGCTTCTTTCCGACGCTAGTTTTTTGGTGCATTCTTCGATCACCTGGCACTTGCTAACGAGGGAGGAGAACTCCCGGATTTCCAGTGGGGTTATAGCGGTTAAGACTTCTGCCCTGAGCCCTCCTTGATACTTCATACCCTTCCACTTTTCATCTGGATTAGCCTTATACATGGCAGAAAATTTGCAGAGTCTCTCTAACTTCTCTGCGTACTCTGCAATACTCATCCTATCTTGCCTCAGCTGAAGAAACTCCATCTCTTTGGACTCTCAAATAGAAAGGGGAAAGTACTTCTTGTAGAAAGCTTCTTTGAAGGTGGCCCAACTGATATCTGTTCCCGCATCCTCCAACAACCGTCTTGCTCCATCCCACCAGAACTCGGCATCAGCTTTGAGCATGAAGGTAGCGTAGCTCACTTGCTGCTCCTCAGTGCACGGAAAAATTGTGAATACCTTTTCCATTTCCGTCAGCCATTCTTCTGACATATCAGGGTCGATGGCTCCACGGAACTCAGGTGGACCAATCTTCTTGAAGTCAACAAAAGTTGTACGGGTCTGTCCCACCTCCAGCCTGGGAATATTGGGATCCTTGTCCCCAGTGGACAGTTGTTGGGCCATCAGAGTGGTGGCTTGGGCCTGCTCCTTCATTGTCTTGGCCATCTCCTTCATGTGCTTTGCTAGGTTTGATGAGCTCGAGCTCGAGCCACATGGGCGTCCACGGCTTGCTATAGGTTTTCCTGTTCAAGGATAACCATAGGGAGAAGTTTTATTAGTCGTACCTCCTAAGATAGGATCCCTATGATCGACTTTGCTCTGATACCATTAATGTAACACCATAAGCTATATCCTATCTTTGAGGGTCTTTAAATAAGGTGCCACACTCGATAGAGAAAGAGACTGAACTTAATCGTTATGCAAGGAAGGAAGAAAGATGACAATATTTTTTGAAGAAAAAAACAGAAGCATTGCATTTCACTGCATACAGATAAAACTCTGTTATTTATTACCAAGCTACTTTTTAAAGTGATCTGGGCCCATTTAAAATTTTTCTCTTCAAATATGGACTGACAAGTGACAATTAATGGAGAAGGGGCCAATAATGATAAAATTATAAATTTGCCTTTTACTTAACAAAGAAATAAAAATGTCCCATTTCATTCTCTTTCAAAATTCAAAAACCGTGTCTAGCCAATAATAGAAAAGAATAATTTTTAAAAAATATTAATTATTAATAAAAATAATATGTTAAAATTTTGTTAACTTTTAATATAGATTATTTTTTTTAAATGACTTAAATATATTAATAAATTATAATTTATATATAATATAAATAAAAATATTAATATAATTTTATTTTAATATATATATATATATATATATATATATATATTTCATTCAAATAATTTATTTATTTATTTTTTTTCATTCAAATAATACACACAAAAAAATATTTTTTTTTTATTTTTTATCTTATATCCAAATAATGTGTTAGTTCTGGTTCTGTTAATGGGTTTGAAAAATACAACTATGTACTAGTGTGATGCTCAGAAAGAGATAGAGAGAGAAAAAGAAAGAAAAAAGAAAAATGGTGAGAGACAGAGCATTCAAGAGTTATTGCCATGTTGGCATGTTCAATTTGTAGTACATACCTTAATTCCAGTGTCGTATTTAACACCGAATTGTACCATGTAAGGATAAATTTTGGCCCCAACCAGAAAAGTTAAGGATTCAATTTTTTGCAATTTCATCAATTGCTGATTGAAACTTTCACCATTATGGGGGTGATTCTCTAATAGCCATTTCTAGCTCACAAAGGAAAAATGAAATGCCCTTTTTCACCACCAAAGCTTTCCACAATCACCAAAAGGTAAATTAAGTAACATTAAAACAGAGTACAGTTTAATTTTTATTCATTAATTATATAAAAATTTCACTATGATAAACATTTTATATTAATCAGTATTTAATTAAATTTATTTTTTTAGATGATATTTCAAATAAAAATGAGACATTATTATGCAATTAAATCTAGAAATATATAAAACGTTAAATGTAGTGAAAAAATTTACTTTGAGAAAAGCTGCATCACCCCCCAAATTGACCAGTGTAAAAACACATCTTGACACAAATACTGACAAAGTTTACTCTTCTCAGAAATATATATCAAACTCTCCCAAATTTATTATTTTATTTTATTTTATTTTTTATAGAATGACTTTACTTTACTTAGTTACTTGCATAATCCTCTCTTTCTCACCCGTTAGTATGCTTCTGAGAAGAGCCTTGATTTTTTAATCTGCGAGTTAATATATATTTTATATAAATAATTGATTTAATGAATAATTTTTAATATACGTATAGTATGAGTATACATTTTATTTATTATTATTATTAATATAGTTTTGATATATTACCCAAATTTTTAAATATATAATCAACAATAATTTAATAAATTTGTTTAAATAAAAAAATTTTGCTATAAAAAAATTATAATTTAAAAATATAAAATTTAAAATATAAATGACAAAATAAATTTATAATAATTTAATTTTTTATTATTTTATTTAAATGTTTTACATAATATTTGATTTATATATATATTAAATTATTCTTCTACCTTAATCTATGACAACAATAAAGTACAAATTCAATTCAACAAAATACATAAATTCAATTTAATTTTAATTTTTATTATCTTATTTTATCTTTATACTATCTTTTTATCTTATCTTATATTTATTTTTATCTTTTTATAGACAATACTCTATATATATTTAGTTTTACCTTCATAATTTATAATTCAATTTAATCAATTAACAATAAAAGTTCTTCGTCTTGTCTTTTGTTATTCTTTCCTAGTTTCAACGAAAAATCTGAAAAGTAAGGTACGTTCACGTCTTCTTTTCAGATTTCACAATTCATTCATTATTCAACCATTCTTCTTTGAATTTTCTCATTTTGTTTTTTCAATTTACATATCTTCATATTTTTCAGAAAAATCATCGACATGAGTTCCATTCCTTTGATCAACACACTCCCTGTTGTTGCTCCGCTTCGCTCCCTTTTCCCTCCTCAATGCGGCGAGTTTCTTCCTTTATCCGCCATCCCAAAACGACGACGTTCATTGTCCTCAGCTGCGTTTCGCCCAGTTTCTTCGGGCCCTGGCCCAATCCCAGGCCCAACAATCAATTCATCTCCGCGCGGGAATGGCAGTTACACAGTTGGTGATTTGATGATAACGAAAGATGATTTGCACGTTGTGAAGCCCTCCACTACCGTTGACGAAGCTTTGGAGGCACTCGTCAACAACAGGATCAGTGGTCTTCCAGTGATCGACGAGGACTGGAATTTGGTTGGAGTTGTTTCAGATTATGACTTGCTAGCAATTGATTCTATATCAGGCGGTCCTCAAAGTGAAGCAAACTTGTTTCCTGATGTTGGTAGGTCTTGGAAAACATTTAATGAGATACAAAAAGTGCTTAGTAAGAGTAATGGAAAAATTGTTGGTGACCTAATGACGCCAACTCCACTTGTTGTTGAAGAATCTACTAGTCTGGAGGATGCTGCTAGGCTCTTGCTTGAAACCAAATATCGTCGACTACCTGTGGTAGACAACGATGGGAAGCTTGTTGGACTCATTACAAGGGGAAATATCGTTAAGGCAGCTCTGCTATCAAAACATACCGGCCAGATCAAGATAGTTTGACAATGTTTTTTTATTATATTTACTTTTATCTTTCATAGGCCAATACTTTATATATATTTAGTTTTATTTACATAATTTATAATTTAATTTAATTTTATCAATTAATAATAAAAAATTTTTATTTTTTTTTTATTCTTTCATAGTTTTATCGGTATATAATCTTTAAATTTTATCCATTTTACTCAAATTCTGAATCAATTCAATCCTGCTTAGTGAATTAGTGGGAATATGTTCAGGGGAGGTCCAAGTTAAAAAATTTAAGCAAACCAATGATCAACCCCATAATGGTAAAATGAGTAAATGTGTATATCATGAATATACAGAAGGAAGATTCATGATTAGATTAAGTGGGAATTTCAGGTTAAAGTCATAATGTGAACTCTTCTTTTGATCCTACATACCATTGACGTGAAAAGAGTAAAAAGATACATATGCAATGATAATAGATTATGCATGCATGCATGCATGCAGGCTCTACTTTCAGGATTATTAACAAAATGGCTTCATTATTATTGCTTTTCTCAACCTATATTTTAAGGAATTACTTTGATAAAGACACTAAAAATATCTTTTTTAAAGACGTTTATATGTGTTATGTTATTATTAGACGTCTTTATTAAATTGGTTAATAATTTGTTTTTTAATAAATCAGAATAAAATCGGTTTATTATAACAACAATAATAAACCTAATTGTTCACATTATAATTATTCGATCCGATCGATTTATACAATCTAAACTGAATCATATTTAAATTTTTTGATAAAAAAATAAATATATCTCTGACCTTTATTTTGCGAACATTTAAATTCCTAAATATTTAAAAATACAGTTAAGTCCATAGAAAAAAAATCGTAACCCTAATCTCTTGATTTTATTCTGATTTATTAAAAAATTTAAAAATAACTAATTCATTAATACATCTAATAATAATACGACACGTAAACGTTTTTACAAAAAGATATTTTATGCGCTTTTATGGAACATCTGCCATCTTTCAAAGCACAGTTTTAGCATTTATTGTTAATAACTAAAAAATCATTATTATACTCTGCTTTTTGTTCTGTTCCTTAAATATATGTTTTATAGTTTGTCATATATCTTTTTATATGTGTTATAGCTAATTAAAAAACAAAAGGTCAAACCAATAAATAAATTATGTCATCATATAGTAGAATTGTAATATCATGTATTCTCCAAAAATTGTACTTAGTTAAACGCGTTGCACTTTAAAATATTTGGTGCTAAATATTTAATTTATGAGAACAACTAGGAAACCAAAAGCATATCAGCCAAAAAGTGTTTGGGCTTCATAAAAAATTGGGTTTTGATTTGTGTTCCGTAATTCTAGGAGCAGTTTTCAAACATATTATTCAAAAAGTGGTTCTAATTAAACAGTTTTGTTTACTTTTTGGCTGATCACCTTTTAGTTCCATATACTTTTCCTTAATTTATAGGATCTATTTCTTACACACGATAAAGCTTTCTATATCTCCATGTTAGATATATCTCAAGTACGATACCAACACGTTTTGTTCTCACTCTGAATACTGGACATATCACACAATTAACCTAAACACTAATCAATGTGGATAAGACATTTCTTTATATTCGCTTGACCTAAAGTAATAAAAAGAAAAAGTTGACATGTCTCAACAAAATTATATATATATATATCAATTTGGGTGAAAGTAACATTTTAGATTCAGTAAAAAACATTAAAAAAAAATCAAGGGGAAAATTGAAAATCAAGAGCATGTTTCATTTAGATTTTTGTATCTAAAAGAAATTATTGGAGTGATTTTCACAAAATATATTTATTAGCAGAATCACAAAGTAAAATTAAATAACTAAATATCAATCTCCAAATATTTTCTTTCGAATATTTTTAATGAGCGACTAGGAAAATATGCATTTCAGATTAAAGCTATGCCACCTAACGTAATTTAGTGATTTGAATGGACAAAGAGCTCTTTTAACTCCATTTTGGTCCGTTCATCATTTAATTACTTGTGCAAGTCTTTTATCAAATTTGTTTACTTAAATGAATATCAGACAAAAAATAATTATCAAACTACGCATAAATAAAAAAGAATTTGAAGAATAAGCACTAACTATTTCAAGAATAGCAGCTAAGGTTTTCGAGTTCCAACCATGTTCATCATCACTTAATGCTTTGAAAAAATGATCGCCTGATTGTGTATGGACATAGCCAGAGATGTGCAACTTGACTATTACAGCTCTCTGTAACATAATAGAGTTTGTTTTTTGTATAGCTGTCAAGTTGGTTAATTTGTTAGACATAATTATAGCACTATTAGTTAGTAATTTATTTTCCCTTTTGCTATATATATTGTAATTGGTACCCAGTACTTCTGTGTGGTTCTTTTAATCAATCATTCTCTCTTTTCACTTCTTATCAATTCTTCTTCCATTACTTTGAATGACCTGAGAGTACATCACCAACCTTCTTCTTTTCTTATAATTATCATTTTTGTAATTCACTTGAATTTTAAGCTTGGTATCATTTTACATGGTATCAGAGCGAGAAGATCCAACTATGGCAGATAATTTAGCTAATCCGAATGCAAGCCCTTCATCAAATTCCGCTGCAGATTTTGAGAATTTCACCGCTTTCATGCGTCAATTCTCTCAGTTCCAGGCACATCTTGGCAGATTTAGTTCCTCTTCTGCAATTTCTGATCCGATTAGCCCTTATTTTCTTCATCCAGGAGAAAGTCCTGGTTTGGCCCTAATTCCACTTAAGTTGACACCTCAAAATTATTATCAGTGGTCGCACGATATGTGGAGAGCACTCAGATCGAAGAACAAGGTGAAATTCCTCGATGGATCCATTCTAAAACCAGGTGAAGGTGATCCTAATTTTGAAGCATGGGATAGGTGTAACAATTTTCTCCTCTCCTGGATCAACCTCTCTCTCAGCCCTGAAATCGCTAAGAGCGTGATGTGGATTAGCTCAGCTCTAGACTTGTGGAATGATTTAAAACGTCGTTACTCACAGGGAGATGTCTTTCGAGTTGGTGCGTTAAAAGAAGAATTTTATGCACTCAAACAAGGTGATCTTACTGTTACCTCTTACTTTGCTATGTTGAAAGCTATTTGGGGAGAATTAGAAAATTTACGTGCTATTCCTAGTTGTGTTGCTTGTGTTAATGGATGTTCATGTGGATTACAAATTGTTCGAGACTATGCTTCTGAGGAATATGTTGTCAAATTCTTAAAAGGATTGAATGAGCAATATTCAAATGTTAAATCACAAATCATGTTAATGAAGCCGTTACCTGAAATCAACACAGTACTATCTATGTTAACCCAACAAGAGCAAGAATTGAATTGTGACCTGTCAAATAGCAACATAGTGACTAACTCTTTAGAGGTGCAAACCTCAACTGGAGGCGGTTCATTTTCTGGAGGCGGTTCAATTTGTGGTGGTTCATTTTCTGGAAGAGGCAGAGGACGTGGACGAAATTCCGGCAGAGGAGGAAATCAAAAATTTTATAGTCGAGGCTACACTTCAAAGTTTTGTAGCTACTGTAATCGAATTGGTCATTTAGCAGAGACATGCTATAAGAAAAATGGCTTTCCTACTCACCAAAAGCAGCGAGTGGCCAATCAACTTAGCACTGACGAGATAGTTGAGAATTCTGGTGCTGAGATTGCTGATTCTAACCAGGATAAAAGGAGCGATGATACAGTACTTGTGTTGACTCCAGATCAGAAGGAAACCTTACTAGTACTCCTTCAACAACCACGCATGCCAACTTCAAATAGTGTAAACCACATTACTTCTTCGGCCACCCTTACTCAACCAAAAGGTAGGCATTGTTTGAGTGTATCATCAAATTTTACTAAAACTTCTTGGATACTTGACAGTGGAGCTACTGATCATGCATCCTATATTCAAGAGTCTTTCAAAACTTTTCATTATATGAGACCAGTTTTAGTAAATCTACCTGATGGTTCTACCACTACAACAAATATTTGCGGCACTGTGCAACTCTCTAAACATTTGATTCTTACCAATGTTTTATTCATACCTCACTTTAAATATAATTTGATTTCAGTGTCTAAACTCACAAAGTCATTACATTGTGAATTAAAATTTACTGATTCTTTTTGTGAGATACAGGTACTCCCATCATTGAAGATGATTGGGCAAGCTAAAGTCATTGGTGATCTTTATGTGATGGATGCTCAACCTTGGAAACTAACTACACCAGAAGTTAACACACATTCTGTAAATGTCACGGTGCAGCAAGATTTAGGAACTCTATGGCATGCTAGACTAGGTCATTTACCATCCAAAAGAATGTCAATCATGAAAAATACATTTCCATTTATTGAATGCATTTCATCATCTCATGTTTGTGATTCTTGCCACTTGGTTAGACAAAAGAAATTGTCTTTTCCCATTAGTAATACACAATCAGAAAATATTTTTGATTTGTTACATATAGATATTTGGGGACCACTCTCACTTTTATCTACTGCTGGCCATAAATATTTTCTTACAATTGTAGAAGATAAAACGAGGTTTACTTGGATTTATTGCATGAAACTAAAATCCGAAACTAGAGTGCTAGTAGAAAATTTTGTTCAAATGGTGCAAACTCAATTTCATAAAGTTGTGAAACAAATTAGAACAGATAATGGGATGGAATTTAAAATGAACTCCTTCTATAACTCAAAAGGAATATTACATCAAACATCTTGTGTTGAAACTCCTCAACAAAATGGAATTGTTGAGAGGAAGCATCAACATATACTGAATATTGCAAGAGCACTTTTGTTTCATTCTAATGTGCCAAAATGTTTTTGGCACTATGCTATGCAACATTCAGTACATTTAATAAATAGACTACCAAGCACCTTCTTGAATCATCAAACGCCTTATGAGGCACTTTTCAAGAATAAACCAGATTTGACTCATCTCAAGGTGTTTGGTTGTCTTGTTTTTGCTACCACTTTGAGTACTAATAGAAGAAAATTAGATCCTAGAGCTAGAAAATGTGTTTTTCTTGGTTATCAATTAGGAACAAAAGGGTCCATTTTGTTTGATTTAAAATCCAAAGAAATTTTTATATCAAGAAACACTGAATTTTATGAACACTATTTTCCATTCAAACAAATACCAAGCACTGATTTTTCTATAGATCAGCCTTCAATTGAATCATCCAATTTTGACCCTTTTGCATTCTTTTATAATAACTCTGCACATACTTCTTCATATGAGCATACTCATGGCATAATTGCACCTCACACCATACACACTACACCTGATTCATCTGCCACTTCTACATCACCCATGGCATCTCTTCATGATATAATAGATTCTGCATCACCCGCCACCTTAGAATCAGCATCTGCATTGGCACCATTGGAACATTCATCCATACATATTGAGTCACAATCTGCTGCACCAGTTTTGAGAAGGTCTGAACGAGAAAGAAAAACACCCTCTTATCTTAAAGATTTTCATTGTTTCCATATTTCATCACATAGAGATCCAATCAATGCGGCCCAATTACCTTCAACATGTAAGTATCCCCTTTCTCACCATTTGTCATATTCATTGTTCACTCCCAAGCACCAGGCCTTCACTTTTGCTCTCATAAATAACCCGGACCCCAAACACTATTCTGAGGCTGTTATGCATGATTGTTGGAGGAAGGCTATTGAGGCAGAACTCACTGCTCTTGAGCAAAACAAAACCTGGATCATCACTTCTCTTCCTCCTGGAAAGAATGCAGTTGGTTGTAAGTGGATTTTTCGCACAAAATTCAACCCAGATGGCACTATCGAGAGGCATAAGGCACGTCTTGTTGCCCAAGGCTTCACTCAAATTCCTGGAGTTGATTACATTGACACCTTTAGTCCCGTTGTGAAAATGAGCACTGTGCGTGTTCTTCTTACCGTTGCAGCAGCAAAGAATTGGCATCTTCATCAACTTGATGTGAATACAGCTTTTCTCCATGGAGACCTACATGAGGACGTTTATATGAAACTTCCAAAGGGGTTGCAGTGTTCCGATCCAAACTTAGTCTGCAAGTTGACAAAATCTTTGTACGGTTTGAAACAAGCTAGTCGCCAATGGAACATCAAGTTGTCTGCTGCACTTGCTGATCTGGGGTTTACTCCATCTGAAAATGATCACTCGCTTTTTACCAAATCCACAGGTACAAGTTTCACAGCTATTCTTGTTTATGTTGATGATCTTGTGTTAGCTGGAGATGATTTGAGTGAAATTCAAGCTGTCAAAATGTTTTTGGATGATAAGTTCAAAATTAAAGACCTTGGCCTTCTTAAGTTCTTTATTGGGATGGAGGTAGCACGAAGCAATGCTGGTATTGCACTGTATCAAAGAAAGTATGCATTGGATTTGATCACAGACTGCGGTTTGCTTGGTGCAAAACCAGCATCTACTCCTATGGAGTACACTACTTCTCTGTCTAAGGCTTCAGGCTCCCCTCTTCCTGATGCAACCATCTATCGTAGATTGGTGGGCAGACTTCTGTACCTTACTAACACAAGACCAGATCTCAGCTACTCTGTTGGATGCCTATCTCAGTTCATGGATTCACCAACTGATGCCCACTTGAAGGCTGCCTATAGGATCATCCGGTATCTAAAACAATCACCAGCAACTGGCTTATTTTTCTCTGTCAACAATTCTTTCACACTATCTGGTTACACGGATTCTGATTGGGGGGCTTGTAAAGACACCCGAAAATCCATCAGTGGTTATTGTTTCTTCCTTGACCAAACTCTTATTTCTTGGAAGAGTAAGAAGCAGGCTACAGTTTCAAGGTCGTCCTCAGAAGCAGAATATCGCGCCCTTGCTAATGGCACTTGTGAACTCGTTTGGTTACTCAAACTACTAAAAGAATTCAACATTCTTCCTCCTCTTCCGGTTGATATCTTCTGTGATAATAAATCTGCTATCTATATTGCTTCAAATCCTGTCTTTCATGAAAGAACCAAGCATGTTGAGGTTGATTGTCATGTGGCTCGAAACAAGTTCAAAGAAGGGGTTTCTAATCTTAGGCACGTTGTCTCCAGTGAACAACCGGCTGATCTATTCACTAAATCCCTTCCTCCAGGACCATTCTCTCATTTGCTTTCCAAGCTGGGATTACTTGATTTGCACAAACCACGTAATACCAGCTTGCGGGGGGATGTAACATAATAGAGTTTGTTTTTTGTATAGCTGTCAAGTTGGTTAATTTGTTAGACATAATTATAGCACTATTAGTTAGTAATTTATTTTCCCTTTTGCTATATATATTGTAATTGGTACCCAGTACTCCTGTGTGGTTCTTTTAATCAATCATTCTCTTTTTTCACTTCTTATCAATTCTTCTTCCATTACTTTGAATGACCTGAGAGTACATCACCAACCTTCTTCTTTTCTTATAATTATCATTTTTGTAATTCACTTGAATTTTAAGCTTGGTATCATTTTACACCGTGAAGAGCTAATTCTCAAATGCTTAAATTTATCTCTGCTCTTCGTTACATTAGCAATCTTCCAATGAAGCTCATTCTACATGACTTTCAATGTTTAGTACAGAGCATAGATGTTAGAAACAGAACGTGGTTAAGAACTTGTTTGTGAGAAACTAAACTTCATATAGTAGTTATGTAGACTTGCTTGAGCTAGGCTTCTGTATACTCTTCAATTAAGTTCATAAGTGCCAGTTTAGTTGATATTGCATGCTATCATATATTTAAAAATCTTGAGGGTGTTTTGTGGAATTGGCAAATCAATAGTTATATCCATTGATAAAATGGTCTCTTGTTTTCATTCTCCTATTGCACTAGTAGCATAGTTGTTTCTACTTGTCAGTATTAGTTGCAAACTTGTTTGTTATAATTTGGATCTTTCGCATTCATTTTGGTTTTGTGCAATAACAAGGCTACTTCACAAGACTTATGATGAATGCATTGCTTTGCATCCAAGTAAAAAAAATTTTTGCTTTTGTGTCATTTATTATATATAAGAAAAAGTACCATACAATCACTTGATGCTGTCACCTTTAATTTGGAACGATCCATTCTCATTTAAAGTTTTAAACACAAGCAAGCAAGCAAGCAAACAACTCTTAATAAATAATATCTTATATCAAATATATTATGTGCATGTTTGGGCGCCATTATTTTGTTAAAAAAAGATCTTTTTTCAATGAAAAAAGATCTTTTTTTATTTTTTAACGTGTTTAGCAAATTTCTAGTAGTAAAAGTAAAAGTACTAGTAAAATCAAAAAAAGATCTTTTTTGAAAAGCTGTAATTTACATCTTTTTTTAAAAGATCTTTTTTCCTTAAAAAAAAGATGTTTTTCATGTAATAAATAAACAAAAAAGTACTTTTATATTGTTATACCCAAACATAATTGATTGATAAAAAGACCTTTTTACATGAGATATCCAAACATAAAATTACTTTTACTTCTCTATAAGATCTTTTAAAAAAAGATAACTCGAAAAAAGATCTTTTCTTAAAAGCTCACCCAAACAAGCCCTATACATGAATTGAAAATATATACTTGAGTGTCAAATGAGAAATTAAGCTAATCTTATGAACAGAGTTTCGGCAAGTAATAAACAACAGCATTCTCTTTTCAGCATCCTCTTTCACATCAATGATAATGTTCTTTAAGCTTTTGAGAAACATGGAGTCAAAGAAGGTTTTCAGTTGTTAGAGAACTAAGTAATTGATTAACATACATGAAGAGGTACCCTTATCAGATTCATGTCATGCCAATGAACATAAAGGGTGCATCAAGTTAGCATTTGCAATGTTGTGTGACAATCAAATATGAAAGGCATTCAAGTTATCATCATAAATAAACACTTCCAAGTTCCAAAGACAAATAACATGGAAAATGGAAACATTTGACATAAAGAAGGATAAAACATTTTGACAGCAAACACAGTTTAAATCAAATTACCACCAGTTTAAACAGCTACTAGTATTAACATGGTCACACTTTGAAATCGCAATCGACATTCTATTCTATTCTCATGATGAAGTAAAGATGTATTCAGGTTGTCATTAAACAAATTTCATGAGAATTCACAAGTCCAGCACCAGCTTCATCTCTTGAAAATAAAAAATAAAACAAAAATAGGACTAGAACATCATGAACAGAATCATAAACACAGAAATTGATATCATTACATAAAAACAACTTCCAAAATTTTTTAACCCTCGTAAAGAAAACCCAAAAAAAAAATCAGACAACCAAATAAACAGAACAAAAAAAAACTTGAATGAAGTCAATGAAACAAATTCATACAAAAAACCTTAATAAAAAATATGTAGAACAGAACAGCTTTTGAATGGGTTCAATGAAACAGATTCCTACAACAAGAACATAAAGGGAACAAAAAAAAAATCAATGGAGCAAATTTATACTTGAGGCTAAGACTCCATTGGAACTCTGGAAGTGGAGGATGAAGGGGGAGAGGGAGCACCACGGCGCTGACGACGACGCTCAACTCACTGAGCACCCCATCATTTGTTAGATGATTTGACTGATTTGACTGAATTTTCATCTAACGGCTCTCAACTATCAACTTCACGTGAAGTCGACTGCACCTGATATTTCACCATATAATTATTGAAAAAGTTTTCACATATACCACACCATTTTATTCATAGGAAAAGTCTAGGGGACCAGCAACTTTTCAAAATTGTGGTCAGCATATAATCAGCAAAAAAAAGTGAGTCATTTGATGAAATTTCCCACCAATCTCACACCATTAAAATCATGATTGATAGCTATTTGATAGCTACAAATCACAAAAATTGCTGGCCCTAGCACTCCTCTTATTCATATATTGCTATTCCATTATTCAGATCAGAGGCGTAAATTTCAAGTTTTCTATAAAATTGTCATATCATTTATAAATTTAGTTTATAATAATATAAAATTCATTTATACTACTACTACTACAGAGAATAATATTTAGGAAAAGTTTAGGGGCCATCAACTTTGTTAAATTCTGGCCAGCATGTAACCAGCAAAGAAAAGTGAGTCATTGGATGAAATCTCATACTAATCTCACACCATTAAAACCATCATTGATGGCTATTTGATGGCTACAAATCACAAAAGTTGCTGGTCCCCTCGCATTCTTCTAATATTTATACAATTAATCTAGTATTAATTTCACAATTTTATATATTAAATTATCTAATTCTATTAAAAAATTATAATATAAAAATATTAATTTCTATTAATAATTTAAATTCTAATTTTACATGTTATGTTTGAAAAATAATTTTTTTATAAAAGTCTATTTATTTATTTATCTATTTATTTATTTATAATATACAAAAAGAAAATTTAAGTAATATTAGATAATATTAATCTAAAAATAAGACAAAAGTTAAAAAAATATTAATTCCTAACATTTTTCATACAGTATTTTTTTTCAACCACCTTATAAAAAACTACATATCAAATGACCCGTGAAAGTCACGGTGGCTTTTCATTTCTAACACTTATTTGAAATTCCGAAAAAGTACTATGGAAAAGGATTGCAACACATGGCTTGCATATACAAATACAAATGAGTTAGAAAGAATGTTGCTATCAAAACTTTAATAGATATTAATGATTATCGGAGAACAGTGTTCAACAATAGCATAAAGAATAAAAGAAAAAAAAAAGAATTGTTTCATTTTTCAACCCTTAGAATAGAAAGACACTTTATGTAAGGTAGCAGGAAAAACCGAAAAAAATATCCATAACGTGCAAAATGCAAAAAATTATGTTCTATCAATTAATAAGATTAACTATTATGACATGATAAAAAGCAATACACTTATGTACCTTTTTTTTAATATAAATTAATAAAAAATATGAATAGTTGTATTTAGTAATATTTATTTAAGTAAGAAAACAAAATTTTAAGTACGAACATTATTATTAATTCTATTAGCAAATGTTATAATTTTGTATTTCTTTAAGTAAGAAAACAAAATTTATATCTAAAATATTTGGTGCTAAATTTTTAATTTATAGGATCTATTTCTTATACATGATAAAGCTTTTCTATGTTTCCATGTTAGATATATCTCAAGTACGTTACAACACGTTTTGTTCTGACTCTAAATACTGGACATATCACATAACATAATTAACCTAAACACTGATCAAACTTTGACCAATCATTATCCTTTTGCTTAGTTTTCGTTCTATTAATGGGCTTGAAGAGAATACAGCTAGTCAGCTACGTATTAGAGATAAAGAGAGAAAAAAAGAAAACGGAAAAAAAAGCGAAAGAATTTGGCCCAAATTGTACCATGTAAGGATGAAAAATTAAAAATTGTTGAAAATGAAGTACTTTTTTTTGGACGTAGCTTTGGGCCAGCAAACTGACCCGGCCCAGAACAACAGAAACTATTCGCCCGGCAACCCAACCCACTCACCTTAAACTAGCTTTTATATGTGGGGGAGGGAGGGGTGCTGTTTTTTTGTCACTGGGGGAAGCATTTTTTTTACATTGAGGAAAGCCTTTTATAATTGGGAGCTATGTAAAATGGATTTTTTTTTATGTAAAAAATGATTGAGAGGGGATATGGGTCAAACTACAAATTCCAAAAGCCCAAATGGTCCATAAACAATAACAATTTGCATAATCTTACGGATTGTTATTAAAACCGCTAAAAGTTAGTTACCAAATAAAAAAAAAACCGCTAAAAGTTAACCAACTTGGGTTGGTCGTGATCAGTTCACTCGTCCGCTTAAGTAAGTGTTGGGAGTTCGAACTCCACCTTGTATATGCAGTAACTCATTGGCTAGCGACAGACCCTTAAATAGAGCTCAGATTTGCGACAGATTAGTTATTAACATGTCGGGTCGAGAGTTATCATTTGAGTAAACCAAGAAAAAAAAACAGCTAAAAGTTATGGCTGTATTATGATATTTAGTTATTTAAATAACAATTTTCTTTTACATTTTATAACTAAACTCTTGAATTATTACTACTTATTACAGGGGAGGTTTTCAAATAATTACCACTCCTAGTTTTTCTTTGACTGCAAAATCTTTACATCATGTGCAAATAACGAAGTGAGGAAACGAGGAGCATCGAGAAGCTTCTGAAGACTGAAACCCCCACTATTTGAGCTAATATCACAAAGCCCTTCTAAAACCCTACCATTTCTAATTCTCTGCTTTCACTCACTCACTCAGTCAATCGTAACCGTCAAAATGCACCGTCTATCAAGGCGCTGCTCCTCTCTATCCGCCGTCCTCCGCCATGCTGCCGCTCCTCGCCGTCATCTCGCTGTTCCACTTCTATCTTCCATTTCTTCGGTATAATCCATCGCTTTTGTGTGTTTCCTCGCGTTGAATTCATTTGATTGAACTAATTGTCTCTCCTACAATTCCATGTTAGCTTCACTAGCTACTTCCTATCAATTTTCTCAAGTTCCATCCGTTTCTCTTCAGTTCTGTTTTTTTCTGTTAGAAATTGCAATTTTAATTGTAGTTTGAGATTTTGATATTATGGGAGAAGCATTGAACCAGCTGCTTTATCTTTCTTTGTTCTGTTGCTGTAGAAATGTAGCGTTTTTTGAGGTAGTTGTGTGTTATCAATACCTTTTTTTTTTTCCTGGGTTGGAAGCAGGTAGGTGAGGAAGATGCTAAAGCTAGATGGTATTCCGTCTTAAGTTCAGAGAAATCTAGGAATTATCAAAACTTGAAGAAAGATTTGTTTTTGGGGAAGCGATATGAGTCTACTGCTGCAGAGTCTGCTGAATCCAACTCCACACCATCTGAGAGATATGAGTACCAAGCTGAGGTATATGGCTCTTTTTTCATGTCCATGTTTCCTATCCTTATAGTGTGAATAATATATCATATCGTGATCATAATTTTGTATGTATGCATCGTTTTGCAGGTTAGCCGGCTCATGGACCTCATTGTTAACAGCTTATATAGTAACAAGGAAGTGTTCCTTAGGGAACTTATCAGGTTTGTTCTTCCACTTCTGCTTATATATGAGTAACATTTAATCTTCACTTTTATGTATAGCTCTTGATTGTTTACTGTTTCAAATACAGCAATGCAAGTGATGCCTTGGATAAGCTGCGGTTTCTGGGTGTTACAGAGCCTGAACTTTTGAAGGATGCTATTGATTTTGATATCAGAATCCAAGCTGATAAAGATAATGGGGTTATCAGTATCACGTAAGATAAATGGCTTTTTTAATTTGTTTTTGACTAATATTTTCCTATTTTCGGTTGGTAATGCAAATTTTTGCTTTATGCAGTGATACAGGTATTGGTATGACAAGACAAGAACTGGTTGATTGTCTTGGAACTATTGCACAGAGTGGTACTGCAAAATTTTTGAAGGCATTGAAGGTCTTACATCTTTCTGAAGGATGCTTTATGATTTTAGATGTTTTATGATTTTATTATCTTTATTTCTTTTACAGTTATATATCTTATAGGCTGACAAATGTTTATCATTTAAAAGGATAGCAAGGATGCTGCTGGTGACAACAACTTAATTGGTCAATTTGGTGTTGGGTTCTATTCTGCTTTTCTGGTTTCTGATAAGGTATGCATTTTAACATAAATAAGTGTGTCCATTTTTGGTATCTCAAGTTATTAATTTTCTGATGTTTGAACTCTGAAGGTAACTGTCTCGACCAAGAGCCCGAAATCTGATAAACAATATGTTTGGGAAGGAGAGGCAAATGCTAGCTCATATACCATTAGGGAAGAGACAGATCCTGAGAAGCTGATTCCAAGGGGAACTCGTCTTACACTGCATCTTAAGGCATGTTGATTATTGATAGTCTTTTATTTTTTTTCCGGGGTAACAATGTTTTTTTTTGGCCTGATCTTACGAAGTGGTATTATCTGTGACTTCATTTCAGAGGGATGATAAAGGTTTTGCTCATCCAGAGCGAATTGAAAAGCTTGTGAAAAACTATTCACAATTTGTCTCGTTCCCAATATACACTTGGCAGGAAAAAGGATATACCAAAGAAGTATGTCATTATTTTCTACAAATCTTTTTTTGTTTGATATGATGGCACTGTATGTATACTTGGGTTGGTTTTGCCTCCTCCTGGATTAATTTGATAGAAAACATGAATGTTTTCTGCATTATTAAAATATATGCTTATTCCAGGTTGAGGTTGATGAGGATCCAGCTGAAGCAAAAAAAGACGAAGAAGATGGAAAGACTGAGGTAATCTTCTGCTTGTTACGTGAACCAAGTATTTGTTCTCACTTCTTATGTGTGAGGTCGTATGGCTTCTGCATGTTTACTCACTCAATTATGACTTTGAAACCTTATTATGGCAGAAGAAGAAGAAGACCAAGACTGTTGTTGAGCGCTACTGGGATTGGGAGCTCATAAATGAGACCCAACCAATTTGGGCGAGTCTTATGATCTTAATTTGCATGTTTTCTGCTTTAATTGAAATTTGTTGTTTGAATGGAGATTAAATGCCAGTCTGCTTGTGCAGCTTCGTAACCCAAAAGAAGTCACTAAGGAGGATTACAATGAGTTTTACAAGAAAACTTTTAATGAGTATTTGGAACCATTAGCATCATCACACTTTACCACAGAGGTAAGTTTATATATGTATGTGTAATGTTCACCCGTTCATAAACATTAAATTCTTAGTTCTGCAGTAAAGCATACTCTGCGACTTCCAAACATATAATGATGAGATTTTAATACTAATTTGGAATCTGATGTCCTTGACAGTTGTTTTTGTTGACATTTGTGGTGGTGGTATTTGCTATTGCAGGGTGAAGTAGAATTTAGGTCTATACTATATGTTCCTGCCTTTGCTCCTACGGGGAAGGATGACATAATCAATCCCAAGACAAAGAATATAAGACTATATGTTAAGAGAGTATTCATTTCGGATGACTTTGATGGAGAGCTGGTATAGTCCCTTTACTGTCCATCACCATGAGTAATAGCAACTTGGTGGGTCTGACCGTCTGATCATAACTTTTTTTCCTGTGCTAATTTCTTATTTTCTTTGACAGTTCCCCCGATACTTAAGCTTTGTCAAGGGTGTGGTTGACTCAAATGACCTTCCACTCAATGTGTCACGTGAAATTCTCCAAGAAAGTCGCGTAGTAAGTAGTAGGAGGTTATGCGTGTATAAAGTTTAAACCTATCACTCTGTTTTGGATATGCAGAATTCATAACTAGTTTCATCTTGCTTATCCTTTTTTCCATGTTTCATGAAGGTGCGGATTATGAGGAAACGATTAGTTCGGAAAGCTTTTGACATGATTTTGGGGATATCTATGAGTGATAACAGGGGGGTATGTTCATATTTTGACGAATTTTAGTTGTACACATTCTGCCATTATTCCACTCTACATAGGATAAATTGTGGTAGCTTCATCTTAGATTCACTAATATTATCCGTATGACTATGTGTTTATTCATTAGTATTTGACTAGATGTCTTGCTCTGTATGCAGGACTATGAGAAGTTTTGGGAGAATTTTGGCAAACATTTGAAACTGGGTTGTATTGAAGATCGTGAGAATCACAAACGCATCGCTCCATTGCTTAGGTTTTTCTCATCCCAAAGTGAAGAACAACTGATCAGCTTGGATGAATATGTTGAGAACATGAAGCCTGATCAGAAAGATATTTATTACATTGCAGCCGATAGTGTGAATAGTGCTAAGAACACACCTTTCTTGGAGAGACTTGCAGAGAAGGATCTTGAAGTATAAGCTTGTTTTTCTTCCTAAGTTTATAACTTTGTACCTATTAATTATATCATTTATTAATATTGGTGTTTGCGATTTTTTCTTTTAGGTACTGTTTCTGGTGGATCCAATTGATGAGGTTGCTATTCAAAACCTCAAGTCATATAAGGAAAAGAATTTTGTTGATATTAGCAAGGAAGACTTGGATCTAGGTATGTTCCTATTACATTGTGTACGGGAATAACATTTCTCGAATGCTTGATATACTTCATGTTTTGGGAAAATGCTCATTTAGTCAATGGTATCAGCATTTTCATCAGCCAAATATTTAGTAGTCCTTGTTTGTAGAGGCAATCTTAATATTTCGGTGGATTCATCATGGCTTGGTCCTTTATAGCTAGTTAAATTTGATTTGTTGTTTCTACAGGTGATAAGAATGAAGAAAGGGAAAAGGAGATGAAACAGGAATTCGGCCAAACTTGTGACTGGATTAAGAAACATTTGGGGGATAAAGTTGCAAGTGTGCAAATTTCAAACAGACTAAGCTCTTCACCCTGCGTTCTGGTGTCAGGAAAATTTGGTTGGTCTGCAAACATGGAAAGGTGGGTCTTCCTTTCTATCATGTACTTAACGACGAATTTTGAGGATTTTACATAACAAATTAACATTGTGCTCTATGTAATTGAATTCACTGTAGGCTAATGAAGGCACAATCTATGGGCGATGCCTCTAGCTTGGATTTCATGAGAAGCAGAAGGGTGTTTGAGATCAATCCTGACCACCCTATTATCAGGAACTTAGATGTATGATAAAATAGTGTTTTTACTTTCTTTTTTTATCATCAATAAATAGGTCCAATAATATTAAATGAAAATCTATCTTGTGTAATTTTCAGGCTGCATTCAAAACAAACCCTGATGATCAAGATGCCCTCAGAGCTATTGACCTTCTCTATGATGCAGCTTTGGTTTCCAGTGGATTTACGGTAAGTTCATCGGCTCGGTTAATACTATTGTTTTGATCAGCATATATTGGCTATTTTAACATTACGTGTGACATTATTTCTTGGTGTGCGTGTCTGCGCGCAGCCTGATAATCCAGCACAGCTTGGAGGGAAGATATACGAGATGATGGGTATGGCTCTGACCGGTAAATGGTCCGCCTCTTCTGGTCAGTTTCATCCCACTGGAACCCAGCCCCATGTCCCTGAAACCGTAGAAGCTGAGGTGGTTGAACCTGCTGAGGCACGCACTCAGAAATGATCAAGATTTTTGCTCTTTCTTACCCCAATTCGCTCTATAATTTTTCCATTTTAGCATTTCCTTATGGGCCAAGTTAGTATTGTTGACAGCATCAACTGAGTAGTAGTAGTAGTGAGTAGTACACTTCACATACAAATACAATGAGCGATTTTCAATGTAACGGATACCGAGTTCGTCCTTTCTTGGTGATATGCTATTATAAGTAGTCAATAGCACATCGTCTCCAAGTATTCTGTTTCAACATTTCAATGATTTTTATTGTTTGCTTGAAAGGTTATAATGTTATATAACTGGCGGGTACATAGAATTATAAGCATGTCTATATCATGCTCTCTAGTGTTATGGGATTTTATTCTTATCAAAATATTCAGACTGAAGTGGTCACATTATCCTGTAATTTAAACGGAAACCGTCATTAGCGTTACAGGGAATCCGCATAATTCCACGGCAACGGTAACCATAACGGCAACGGTCTTACACTATTACGGTGAAATAGAAAAACGAGAAAATTGCAGAAGTCAAAGAGCGAACGCGTTAAGCAGTAGCTAGTCAGCCTGCTGAACCGGTCACTCGTGACTCAGGCGTTGAAAATGACGACCCTCTGATTTTTCTATATATATAAATACGGAAATAAAATTTGCTAACGAAAAGTAGAAAACTAATAAAATGATAAAATTTGTAAGTTTTTAAAACATTGAATTTGTTAAAAAATACATTAAAGAATTCACGTAACTATTATTGAAAAAATACATTGAAGAATTTGTTATTAACTTATTATATTCTGTCTTTCTTGTCATCTTTCGCCGGTTCGCTCATTCTACCGGTCTGAACCGTATACCACCGATTAGGGGCAAAATGGGAACATTGTTGGTTCTTATTTTGACCTAAATCATTTCTCTCTTTCTTTTTCGATCCCATTTCAATCGAAGTCGAAGATACTTCAATCGGGGGTTCTCTTCTGCGTTCTTCTCCTTTGGTGAGCTTCTTCTCCTTTGAATTTCAATTATCTACCTTGGAAAACTGAGACTTTTTCTGTGATTGCATAATTTTTCAAATTGAGCTGTGCAAACACTTGATACTTCATTTTTAGCTTCTGTTTTGCTCTGTGAATCTGCTGCACTGTTTTTTCACTTTTGGTTCTTAAGTGCTGAATTTCTAGGTCAACTTCATATGAGTATTATTCAAGTTGCATATTTTATCACTTGATCTGCTTTTTGACTTGATGAGTTAACTTCTATAAGAATTTTAGTTAGATTTTGCATATGTAACTTCCGTGCTTCTTTCCTATGATACAAAGCTAAAGATAGTTTTTTGAGTTGAACACTGAAATCGCTTGCTTAAAACTACGTTTCTCCTTCATTTAACTTGTTTGGTTTTATTTGGTGTGTATATATAAAGCATCTCTTTTGAGTTTCTGACATAATAAATCTTGTCATGGGTATGGCAAGCCAGTCTCTAACATCAACCTGAAGCCTTGGAAGAAAGATGCTTCCTCCACGACAGCAATCCCGGGCTGGTGGACCACAAACATCCCTGTCTCTAGTTCCATTGGATACTCGTCTTTCTCCGGAGGAACCTAGATCAAACTCTGACAACCTCCGTGAATCTCCTACTGAAAGTGCCAGTTCTCGAGAAACTTGGCCTACAGCTGATGCAATCGCATCAAAGAAGATTGAGAATGGTAAAGCTGAGATTGATTGTCCTGAGCAGTCTGTTATTCGCCGTGTTTCTAGTGCAGACAAAATTAGTCTTCAGGACATTGCAAGAGAAAGAGTTGATGTAATATGTGAAAAAATGCATCATCTACCCGAAGAATTTCTAGAGGAGCTAAAAAACGGACTTAGACTCATCCTTGAGGGAGGTAATGGCTCACAGCATCGGGAAGAATTTTTCATTTTGCAGAAGCTTGTTCAGAGCAGATCTGATTTAACAGCCAAGACATTGATTAGAGCACAGCGAGTGCAGCTTGAAATCCTTGTTGCCATAAATACTGGAATTCAGGGATTCTTACATCCAAGCATCAGCCTATCACAGACTTCCCTGATTGAGATATTTGTGTACAAGAGATGTAGAAACATAGCTTGCCAAAGCCAGCTTCCAGCTGATGATTGTACCTGTGAAACATGCACTAACAGCAATGGTTTCTGCAATCTTTGCATGTGTGTAGTCTGCAGCAAGTTTGACTTTGAAGTAAATACATGCCGCTGGATTGGATGTGACTTGTGTTCTCACTGGACTCACACGGATTGTGCGATTCGTGAGCAGCTTATTTGCATGGGCCCTTCTGTGAAGAGTGGAGCAGGAGCTAGTGAAATGGTTTTCAGGTGTCAAGCCTGTAACAGGACTTCAGAACTGTTGGGTTGGGTTAAAGATGTCTTCCAACATTGTGCACCATCATGGGATGGGGAAGCCTTAATGCGAGAACTTGATTTTGTTAGTAGGATTTTCCATGGTAGTAAGGATCAGCGAGGAAGGAAACTGTTTTGGAAGTGTGATGATCTCAAGGAAAAACTTAAGACTGGAAAGGTGGATGCTAAGGCAGCATGCAGAGCAATTTTGATGGTTTTCCAAGGTACATATTTTATAATTTACCTGCAAAATCTAATCTTGATATTTCTTCCCTGATGGAGGCTTTTGGTTACATGTGAAGGTAGTATGAATGGGGTGTTGTCATTAGAAAATGGAGTTAATGATATATAATTGTAGTTGGATATTTAGATGTTACTTCTAATTATTTATCCCATTCCTTGTTATAACCAATGCCTTTCCTAATTGAAGAGCTTGAGATGGACTCTCCTAAGAGCCTGGAAAATTCAGAAGGTGGAAGGCTGATTGCTCCTCAAGAGGCATGCAATAGAATTGCTGAAGTGGTGCAAGAGGCTATAAGAAAGATGGAAATAGTCGCTGATGAGAAGATGAGGATGTTCAAGAAGGCTCGCTTGGCTCTTGAGGCTTGTGATCGTGAATTAGCCGATAAGGCCAGAGAAGCAGCAGAGCTCAAGATGGACAGGCAGAAAAAGAAGGTTCAGATTGAAGAGCTTGAGAGAATTGTGCGGCTTAAAACGGCAGAAGCTGATATGTTCCAACTGAAAGCTAATGAAGCTAAAAGGGAGGCTGAGAAGCTCCAGAGGATTGCTCTTGCCAAGTCAGACAAATCAGAGGAGGAATATACTAGCAATTATTTAAAACAAAAATTAAGTGAGGCTGAGGCTGAGAAGCAATATCTGTATGAGAAGATCAAATTGCAGGAAAGTTCTCGAGTATCACAGAGCAGTAGCGGCGGTGATCCCTCTTCAATGCTGATGTATTCCAAAATCCATGATCTTCTGTACAGTGTTCCTCCCAAGGCAGACAGTCAATCTAATGAGTGCCACCCTTTCCGAACAAATCCATGAGAGTACTAAGATGTGTATGTCGTAATATATTAGATAATTATAATTGTAGCAATGTTTTGTTAAACAATTGATGAAAAGTCAGTCTAATTCCATTAAGATTCAAGACGCCAAAGCCTTTGTGGATGAGAGGTACTAGTAAAGGCTCTAAATCAGTTTGAAACTGGCTTGTTTTATGTAGTATATATATAAATATGCTTTGACAAACTTGGATGAGTTTGATCGTTTGCTTACTTTGTGAAATCTGGGATCCCTTTTTTATGTTATGCATCTGAAATTAGTTACTGCTGTTTTTTATGTGTCCTCTGAATTGATGAGATAGATTGTACGTGAAAGTAAAATGTTATTATTGATAAAGAACACAAGTGCACAAGATTACTCTAAAGGGGTTATCTTCTGCCTTAATAGAGAGGCGGAATGCTCATCTTTTTGACAGAATGGTTTGGGACTGGTACATCACTACCCTTTGGGGGATTCTTAGGATCTTGAACTCGGCGAAAAGGTGCATCATTCTCGAATGTCAAAGCTGCACTGATTCCATGGCACCTTATGAAAGAGGTTTGGCACACATTTGGTGTGACTACTTTTGCATTGTTGACAAACAAACCTGCTCTGCCACTATTGGTTATGCTGATCACCCTGCTTGGAAGACTTGAGGGAACCACAGAGCCATTTGGGAAATGCAATAGATGATTGAGCACCAGTGATGTTGGAATAGAATGACTGAATATGAAATCATGAAGCTGGTCTGGAGTTATTGTGTACTGAGATAGTTCTTCATCACTTGGCATTAGGAATGTCAGATCATTGGTTTGCAATGAGTTTGGTTGGCTGTTGAGGATTTTGAGGAGGATCACAAATCCATAGTAAGACTTACTTCTCATGTCAGCCATGGCTTCCTGCAAATCAGTTTGGTTGAAAGGCGGCGTGGGCTGAGATTCACCAACTGTGAATAGGGTAATAAAGACCACAAGCCAGATAGCCATTGGGGTCAAAAGATGAAGCAGTTATGCTTCAATGCTTTCAGTTTGTGTTAATAAATGGAATGCAGTGAAGTCTCACTTTCTTAGGTATTTATAGCCTTGTTAATAATAACTCACACCTATTTTGCCACACACCTTTTAACCCTTTGTAGGTGGTAAGCTGGTTGTGCATGAAGAGGTGCTCTTATCTCTTTTGAACAGAACAAAAAGCAGAGTATAATAATGATTTTTTAGTTATTAGCACTAAAAGCTGAAACTCTGCTTTGAAATAGGTTGAGAAAAGCAATAATAATGAAGCCATTTTGTTAATAATCCTGAAAGTAGAGCCTGCATGCATGCATGCATAATCTATTATCATTGCATATGTATCTTTTACTCTTTTCACGTCAATGGTAAGATCAAAAGAGTGATCATTATGACTTTAACCTGAAATTCCCACTTAATCTAATCATGAATCTTCCTTCTGTATATTCATGATATACACATTTCCTCATTTACCATTATGGGGTTGATCATTGGTTTGCTTAAATTTTTTAACTTGGACCCCCTGAACATATTCCCACTAATTCACCAAGCAGGATTGGATTGATTCAGAATTTGAGTAAAATGGATAAAATTTAAAGATTATATACATAAATCAAATGTTGTGTACAACATTTAAATAAATATTTAACATAATGAAATCATCAACAAATGAAATGAAGTATGTTGTTCTTTTTGGAGAAAGAAAAAGTCATCTATTTTTGTTTCAAAAGTTTCCATTTCCTATAGTCTCAAGTATCAAAACCCATAAAAAAGTTGTGAACAACTAACAAATGTGGAATTTCTTAGTTAGTGAGGTAATGACTGATGAGAGTAATTCATTAATGTCAAAAATATCAGGCTATTATATTATAGGTCTGCAAAAGAAGCAGCTCTTAAATAAGAACAAAAATTATTAGTATATTGCAATTAGTAGGTATTAGGTAGCAGTTTATGAATTCTTTTAAAATATAATTGTTCATTTGAAATTTTTTTTTATATTAAATCATTTAAAATTAACATGAATTTTAGGGCAAATGACCTTAATAAACCTAATGCATTTCAATATGTCCTGATTGCCCAAACCAAAAAATATAACGTCAAAATCCCAAACCACGTTTTTATATAAATCGAATTGAATGAATTCGATTTAGCGAAACACGTAGTAAATCGAATCAATTTGATTTGATTTACAGAATAAAAATTGAAACGAGTTAATTCGAATTACGTGAATGGTTGAAAAGTGAATAAAATCGAATTTAGTGAATTCGATTTCTAAAAACGTTTAAATCGAATTAACAAGATTCGATTAGGTGACAGATTTCATGTCCAACGTAAATTGAAACCATTTTGTTCGATTTGATGGTTTTGTAAATTGAATTTACTTGTTTCGATTTACATGCATTTCTCGTGCATAATTCGAATCAATTTGATGGTTTTATTAAAATACTTTACATAATCAATAATAATTTAAAAATTAAAAAATTATTTTATTCCATGCATTAAAAAAAAACTAACAAAATATTTAATTATGATATTTTTTATATTAAATCATTTAAAATTAACATGAATTTTATCTTGTAGTTGAATTCAACATTTTTGGCCAAGTTTTTCCATTTTATTGTCTAACTTAAAGGGTCAATTCAATTATTATGCTCTAAAATTGATTCACTTGTTGAAAAAAAACTTGAATTGACACTTTGATGTAGTGGTGGCCGTTTCACCACAAAAAGGTAGGGGACACCCCTTTACCCAAATAGCTAGCTCCTAAGTCCTATATACCTAAACCAAAAAATAAAAAATAAAAAAAAAGTTAAAAAACTTTAATTTGACCAGAGTCAATATGTGATAAACCATTTAGAGACAAGTTTGGAGATTACAATCTTTCATGCTCTTATTTATAAAGCCATTTTGCATCACCATATCCCCTTCACACACCTATTATAAAATAATACCAACACATAACAAACATTTTGTGATGAAGTTTCAAATTTTGCTGACTATATGAAAGCTTGTTACAGGAATAATAATGTTCACAAGAAAAGGGTTGCAACACATGTCTTGCATATACAAATATGAGTTAGAGAAAGGGTTGCTATCAAAACTTTGGTCAAGACAAGGGGTTTGTGTGTCAGGAAAAAATAGATGGGTGAGCTAATTTATTTATAATGTCCCTTGTCTTCTTATCATTTTTGTCTCTATTTTGATTAACTTGTCAACTTCAAACCATTTGTGTAAAAGTTACAGTTGTCCTTCTTTATTAAAGAGAATTATGATAAACATGACATTTAGTAGTATTTATATATTGATTTACAGATAGATTGGACAATCATATAATATGAAACAATCATCTTGAGTTAAAGTGTGCTATTTTTACTTGTTTAAGGTTTACATTTACACAATAAATATTGTACTAAATGCAATTTGATCCCTTAAAAGATACAGATACACATGATATGAATTAATAATTAGTCCTTAAAAGAATTTTGACATTAATTTAATTAGTTGCCAAAAAATATGTCATATATGCTTTTAATTTTTGAAATGTGCTTTGTAATATCAAGTGCTTGTTTGGGCGCTATTATTTTGATTAAAAAAATATCTTTTTTTAATAAAAAAAGTTTTTTTTTTTAACGTGTTTGGAAAATTTCTAGTAGTAAAAATAAAAACACTAGAAAAATTAAAAAAAAAAAATCTTTTTTGAGAAGCTGTAATTTACATCTTTTTTAAAAGATCTTTTTCTCTTAAAAAAATATTTTTCATCTAATAAATAAACAAAAAAGTACTTTTATATCGTTATATCCAAACATAATTGATAGATAAAAAGATCTTTTTACATGAGATGCTCAAATATAAAATTACTTTTATTTTTCCATAAGATCTTTTAAAAAAAAAATAATTTAAAAAAAGATTTTTTTTTTAAAAAAAAAACTTACCCAAACAAGCTCCAAATAAGCCTATAGAAAGAAAACATTAAGTATATGTTATATATGTGCATCTTATATGAGATACAAAATAATGCTAAATATCTTTTTATAGACTAAATAAATGTCACATACATATTTATAAAAAAAAAAAAATTAAATTGATATCATATGTAATTTTTCAAATGACTAAATTGATGTCACAAATGATACATACAAACATTTTTAGTTTAGTCTAAATATTATTATTACGTGATTATTTACGTGAAAATATTTTTATATGAAAATAATAATAGTTAAAATATTAACTAATTAACTAATACTATACTAAATATGTTAATTCATCCATCAGTTATTATTTTTACGTAAAAATATGATAGCTTGTTATTATTATAACACACAATCTATGTTTGTCACTTTGTCTTGTAGCGGGGTAGCTAGGTTGGTGCATGTGGTAGATTCATAGTAGATTTTAGGTGAAAACTCAAATGAAGTTAAATTTTTATGAAATTGATAATTAAGAGTAGTTAAATATTTTGATAAATTTGATTAAATTATCATTTAATAATTTTTAACTATTAATTTTATATAAAATTAACTGTTTTTGAGTTTTCGCTAAACGAAAATAGGAAGGGAGTGAGAGAGCAGTTATTGTTATTGTTCCATGGGGACAAACAACACATGGTGGCTGCAAACAGATCTTGGCTCAACGCAAGCAAAACTCTTGTTAGGTACTGCCTTTGCATCAAACGTGTGATGTTACATTTATACAACTTACATGCTTACATTATTTATATACTATACCCTACTTATATATTACTTGTTTATTTCTTTACATTTTTTTCCCTTATTTTTTATTGAATTCCGCTAGAGAGCTAATAGAATATTTGTATAATGTATATAATGGACTATGAATTAAAAAAATGAATATCATTCATACTATCCAGAATAACCATCCGAATATCAGGGATAATAAATATCTCATGTCATGAAACCACTCATTCCAAAAACTTAAGCTGATTTTGGGGTTCACCAAGGATCAAACTCTTAACCTTTCGAATTTAGAACTCTGATACCATGTCATGAAACCACTCATTCCAAAAGCTTAAGCTGATAGGAAAAGGTAACACTAATGGTTATATCTCTAATACTGAATCGGAGTTCGGACATCCCTAAACCTCTATTGTACACATTATACAAATATTCTATTAGCTCCCTATACTTCCTTTTTTTTATTTTTTAGTGTGATTGTTTAATTAGGTGGGTCATGCTTCACACAATTAATCTTACCTAATTTACTTTCTACCCTCTCACAACTTTTTTTGTTATTTTTTATTTTCCATTGTTGTTAGTTGGAAAGAGAATCTAAGAACTTAATAAGCAACTTATATTCTTATATATTTGGGGTAAATGGAAGGATTATATATTTATTGAGAAATAATTATTGAACTTATACTTTTTTACAAAATTTTCATCAAGCTCTTTTGGCTTTGAATTTTATAATGGGATTCTACATGATAAGTAGTTACTCCAATTTGGAACAAACTGTTGAATATATATAAAATGAAAATCCAAAAAAGGATTATTAGTTGCTCTTAATTTCTATAAACTGATGTCATCAAATTTTGCAACTTGATTATTACTCTCCTAATTTAATAATGGATTATATTAAAATGGTTAAATTAGCTCATACTTATTTAGATTTATCAAAATTACACACATACTACTTTTTTTTATTTGACCATTAACATTTATGTGAAAGATATTTTTATCATTATTTCAATTGAAGAATAAAGTAAAATAAAATAGAAAAAAATGCTAATATACATGGATAACAAATACATATGTAGAGGTATATATTAGTTACATTTACACTAAGAAGTTTAAATGTAGAGTGAATACCCTATTCGGTCCCTGACAATTATCTCGAAAGGACAACGAAGTTCCCAAGAAAAAAAAAAAAAACACTTAATCTGGCCTCTAATTTTTTTTTTGAGACGAATTAGCCCCTGTGAAAAAAAAAAAATAACATTGACTTTTTTTTGGCACAGGAACCTCGTTTTCCTTTCAAGGTAATTGTCAGGGTTGGGTTGAAAATTTTTTTTTTTTTCTGTCAAGGACTATTTTGGGTTTTTCTCTTAAATGTATTATTTAGATGTACAACTAGGGTAATATATAAAAAAATAACAAAAGTGAATATATACTAGTCAAATAGAAAATTAATGTGTGTAATTTTGATAAACTTAAGTTTCTTCAATTACTTTAATTTAACATTGGCAAGTTGACTTAACTTTTCAATCAAGGTCCTTAATTTCAGATTAAACTATTACTCAACCATTTGGGGAATTACATTATATCTAAGAGGAAAAAATTGGCCATCCTATTCCTATAGATTAAAATTCATTAAATTATTAAGCTAGGCATATATGATCCCTTTTAAAATGCTGGCATGCATATGAACAGCAATATTGTACAAATATTTGAACCTAAAGAGCTTTGTACACCTAATTCATTGTTCTTTAGAGATTCTGACTTCTGACTTTCCTCAGCGTGAGACTATAAAATCATTTTTTGCAAACATGTGGAAGATATATATGAGTTTTAATTTTTTTTTTATCAAAGATAGTAAAATTAAAATTACAAAAATAATTATAAATTTAAATAAATAAATAACTCAATAATCTATTTTGAATCAGCACAAGTTTGTTTAATTTTAAAATAATATTATAATTTTTCTGCGTTTTTCAAAAATTTGAATAAAAAAAAATTTTATTTGCGAAATAATTATGCTGACGATCACTCTAAAATTTAGAAAATTTAGATTTTTTCATCTCTCTTTTAAAAATAGAAAACAAAAATTGTCAATGTGTTAATAGCTAGTAAGTTTATATATAAATATTTAGTTCTGAAAACTTCATATTATTCCAGATAAGTCCATATAATTGGGGAATATATTTAACAAGAAAAAGTAAGCTATTAGAATTTTATCTTATTTAAGAATTAAGAATATATCTAAAAATAGGCTGTCGATCCCCCTTCTTTTTTTAATAAGAATCTAAAGATTTTTTCTTGTCCAATAGATGATTTCATCAGTTACAAATAATATATCACATGAGGAAAAAACATAGAAAAAAAAAAAAAACTTATATAAAACAAGCTAGGAAAGATGTTCCTATGAATAGTAAATAATAATATTCTCACTAGAAAAATAAATATAAAAGGAGTAGTCCTAAAAAAAAAAATCATAAATTCATGGTCTTTATTAGTTGATTAAATTAATAGATTGTGTAGAAGAAAAAGGAAGGAAATCATATCATTTATGTAGCTGGAATAATTACGAACGGAATGCATATTCTTGAAGAGAAATCTTCCTAGGGAGAATAATATAATAGACATAGTGGTGGGTCTATGTCCAACTGGATTTTGTAATTATTGAGGTTACAATGTTACTTGATGTGCCCCATACAGTAATCCTATGCACTTCCCACATGAACATAGTACTAAACCTCCAAACATGAATATATTAAATAATTCATATTAATATTAATTTATGATGCATAAATACTGATACAGATACCTAATACGACACGATATGAAACATATAAATATATAAATTTTAAATTTCTATAAGATACGAGGACACGATATATATAAAATATGAAGTAATTTTTAGATAAATTATAATGATATTTTGATATTTTATTCATATTAAAAGATAAATTAAATTTTTAACTATTTTTAATATTTTTTATTATATAAAATATTTAAAATATTTTTTATTTTAATAAATAATAATATATATAATTTTTAAATTTATTTTAAAAATACATATTAAGAATAAGATTGAATATACTGTTATATAATATTATTTGAATGTATTTAAATATTTTTAAAATTTTTATTTTTATTTTTTATTAAGATATAATTAAATACAAAAATACATGTGTCAAAAAAAAATATCAATAAGTATTATTATGTCCGAAGAACATGTACCCTAACTCAAAGTGTTTTGTGCTTCCTAAATATTAATATTAATATTAAATAATCATATAGTTATAGCATGGTAGTTTAGTTTCCACAGCAAGAAGTGAAAAGAAAAGTTGGGAAGAGGAAAATAACAAGGCTTCCAAAATGTTATTATATCAAAGTGGATTACAATGAAGCATGGCCCTACATAATTTTAAACCATGTAATGTATGTATATACTTTGATGATTGGAAATTTTTTTTCCTTCTGGCGATAGCTACTTTCTTTTGATAGATCATAGATCCATTTTGGATGGTGGGGTTTTTATCTCTTTTTCTTCCTAAGATTTGGGTTTTGATTTAATTAAATTTACAGCCACCTTATGTCTATCTAGACTTTCAATTTTCCGGCGCAAGAAAGTAACACTATTTAGTATTTATTTATATTAGGGTTAATAAATATTGTTTTCTTCTCTCTTGAAAATAATGAACGAAACATTATTATTAGTTCTATTAACAAATATTATAATTTTGTATTTTTTTAATGGAAATAAAGTTTTCCTCAAAAAATATTTTAAAATTTTATATTGTTCTCGTTCCTCATATGAATAAATCTAGGTAGGGGTGTGTATGGGTCGAATGAAATCGAGTTTAATGTGACATAAATCCGACCCGAAATATATACCGAGCTTATTTATTAGACCCGAATTCGGCTCTAGACCCGATGAAACCTATACATTTTCGGGCCACGATTATACCGGGTAAAAACCGGGCCATTAACATTATATTACCTTGATACCTTCTTATAAACTAGCATGTGAAAATATCCAAATTTTCAAGACTCCAACATTATTTGACATTGTAAAATTCACTTAAAAAAATATAACAAGAACCAACTCTTCTCTAAAATTAAAGCATAACCATAATCAATACTAATATTGTCTAATAACACCAAATATTTAAATCAATATAAATAACACAATATTATGCATTAGTCTAAAATCTTATGCATTTTAAACATAAAATATTAACTTATAGTCTTATAATAACTAATAACACAAAATATTAAGGTTTATAATACTTAAATTCTATATAAGAATAGCCATTATCCATCACTAATAACACAAAATATTAATTGTGTATGATGACCGGGCTACCGAGCCGGTTTCGGGTGATGGCACGGACCCGACCCGAAATAATGACCGGGTCTATTTTTGAGACCCTTACCCGGCCCTAGACCCGGTGAAATCACACTAAAATAGCCCTTAAAGTGTTCGGGACCGGGTCGGGTTTTCGGGTCGGGCCGGGCCATGCACACCCCTAAATCTAGGGGTGGCAATGGGTAGGGTAGGGTAGGGTTTGGAGTCAACCCTAATCCTACCCGTGGGTTGAGAATATCCAAACCCTAACTCTACCCGCTCTTAACTCGCGGATACTCGACTCTATCCGCGGATTACAAAAAAGATACAACATTATTATATAACTTGATGATATTTTAAAATAGAACTGACTTTTATGTTAAAAAAAGATATTAAATTATCAATTAATAATCTTCTTTTAATGACTAAGAATCTTTTGTATTTAGTGAGAACTCTTTGGTTCAATATTCACTTGCAACATATTTTTATATAAGTATATACATATATAAGGTGCGGGTTGGTCGGGTAGAGTTGATACTCAACCCGCACCCTACCCTACCCGCGAATAGGGTACATGTTGCCACCCCTAAATAAATAAAATGCTTAATTTTTGAACTAGTCTTTAAAAATCTTCTAATACAAGTATAATTCGGTATTATAAATATGTAACTTCTCTTATATATTCACTTTGAATATTAGAAATGATCGTTTTTTAACTTGTGATTTGAATTACAACCGAAATATTATTCTTAGATCTATCAAATTTAATAAATGGATAATGTATAATGAATAGTTATCTTGGTCAAGTATATTCCAAATTGCATTAAAAATAAATTATACCCAAGGAGCTAATTATTAACTCACGAATTTAATAACTTGATGGGGGAATGCAATGCGTGTACGATAATTTTTCACCAATGAAAACGACCAATCGATCAAACTCAATGGATGGGTTTCATTGTGGTGATGATTATAGCATATGAAGTTATCAATTTGAATGAAAGGGAAAGCTTCAAGCTTCTATACATCATTATCTTTCTACCACTTTTAGCTTCTATTTATGTTCCTATATTTTTCTTCTCTCTTTTCTTAGGTAATTTTATTTTGAGAAAAGGACAAATAGGTCCTGACTTATTGTCTCGTGAATATTTTCGTTTTTGACCATTGAAAAATATTTTTAAGTTTCTGACTTTTACAAAATTTGGACAGATCAGTCATTCCGTCCAAATACTTCTGTCAGGGACTGATCCGTCCAAATGCCTCCGTCAGAGACTGATCCGTCCAAATTTTGTGAAAGTCAGAAATTTAAAAGTATTTTTCGATGGTCAAAAACAAAAATGTTCGCAGAACAAAAGGTTAGGAACCTATTTATCTTTTTTTTTTTATTTTATATTTTTTTGTGAGTAAAAAATAAATAACTACATAAATAAACAATTAAACAAATAGATAAAGAGTACAAGTCAACAAGTTGTGCTTACATCATCAACACATTATTTAAGAACCATAAATATGTTGGATCACTGATAAAGCTGTTTTGAGAAACAGAGAAAGACAACGGTTTAGAAAATATTAATAAAATTATATTTAACCATAAATAGTAGCTACAACTTTGCAAATATAGCATTTTGTAAATTACTATTTTCTCATTAAACCAAAATTCTTCATCATCACCCTATAATGATTCTTAATTAACCCTAAATGCAAGAAATCCAAAGATCTAAACTACAAGGGCATTTTGTGTGTTTGATCACCACCTAATTAAGATTAACTTAATACATATAATAATAAACAATAATATAAAAATCAGCTTAATATAATAATATCCTTGCAATGATGGTCAAACCAATTATGCTTTTGATAGTAGTTTTTAATCAAATTGCCACTTTGTTTAGTACCATTTCTTGTTGATTCTCACTTTGTTTAATTTCATTATTATTAATATTATTATGATTATTATATATTTTGGTGGTTAAGGTATATAGCCGACATTCAATTTTTTTTATGCCCCCATTACAAACCTTTATAATTTCTTGAAAACCATTGATTCCAATCACACAGGAATCTTTTAACACCATGCGCACATTAGTCACTACCCCTCTGTAACAATGAATGGCCCACTCTTCCTTCTAGTACTTTTGACCCCTGCCTAGCTTCTCTTACTATGGACCCTTCTCCACCCTACACCACATAATATTTTGCAATACTTGTGTCATAAACTCACAATTAGTGTCACTTTATGTTAGATTAATTGCACTCGGGTGGATCCTCTCCAATGAAAAAAAAAAAAAATGGTATTCAGTATTTAATCTCACTTTTTATTGTTTTCTCTTATTTATTTTTGGTCCTATTTATATAATTAAAGATAAAAAATTATACTTTATTCTCTCAAATATTAAAAAAACTGAAAAGAATCTATTTTCATTGCACTCCAACTCCTTGAATTTTCCATCATTTGCAAATTAGTCCAACTTACTTACATAGTCTCTTAAACCTTAAAATATATTACATCTTGTCCTTCAAGTATTTTTTAATTACAACCTTGATCTCTTTTTTTTGTTGCATTTTTTTAACCTACACACTTTAGAAAAGAGTAAAGATCACTGCAAAAAAAAAATCTCAAATAATTATGTTATATATATACACTAAAAATCAATTATTCATATAAAATAATTTAAAATATACCAAAAAATTAAACAATATATATATTTATTCATAAATACTTAGTGATTAATTTGATAATTATTTTTTATATGCACATAGTATTTTTTATTTACAATATGGCATAAACTTGAAAATAAAATAAATATCTAAATGATTTAATTATTTTGTTGATTTTTATAATTTTATTAAATTTTTAATTATATTTTTATATTTTTTTAATTAAGTTTTTATATTATTTTTAATTTTATAATTAGATTTTTTGTATGTCAAAAATATTAAAATTAATAGAATATTTTTTTTTAAAATACATACTGTCAAAGATCTAATTAGATTGTCAACAAATTATAGTTCAAATAACATAATCTTCTCATACTCACCTAGAGATTACAGATTCAAGTCATTCGGTAAAACCGTAAGAAGTAACAAAATAACTAAATCTATCTAAATTGTTTAAGAAATCCTAGTTCCACGGTGGAGTGAAAAGTGTTTGGATCCACCCTAAAGAAAGAGCAGTGAGCATGGCATATTACTACTTGTGATGAAACTGGGAAATAGAAAAAGAGAAGTGTGCAATGGCATTTTTACCCTTATTTCCCTGTTTCAATGTTAGAAATGTTTGTGTCTCACACTCACGGTTTCACCAGAACCATTTCTTCTCACATCTTTTCTTCTGACTCTCTCTTTATCTTTTTTTCTGTCACTCATAAGTCCGTATTTCTGCAGTGCCACAGTTCACAGTTGTGAGTACCCCATCTTTAAACACTCAATGGTGTGGTCTTTTTCAACTCTTGCAAAAGAGCATAACACCAAAACACAAGTTAAATAAACAGCAGAAAAAGTTAATTAATAATTAATAATAATAATAATAATAATAATAATAATAATAATAATAATAACAATAATGAAAACATTTTTCTTTTCTTCTTCCAAAAATATTTAGCCTTTCTTTTTATAATCTTGGAATTTTTGTTTGCTTTTGGTTAAACCTTCCCCACCAGATGATGAGATAATCATGATCCATACTCAAATGCTGCACACCAAACTGGGAGAGAGAGAGAAAATAAAAAATAGAAAATAAAAAATAAAAATTGAAGTTATTATGAGCATTTGTAAGGTGGTGATGGGAACCCTTTCTCTTTGAGATTTTTTTTTTGTTCCAAACTTGATGCTTCTTTTGGGTGTTCAGAGCTGAGTGAGGCAGAAAGTGTTTGTTATTGGAAAAAGAACAAAACTTTGCTATCCTCATTCTCTCAACAAACAAAAATTTGTTGTCTCAGTGAGTGAGATTGCCAAAATGACAACTGGTTCTGATTCAGCTTCTTGTGCTGTTGTGTGAGTGATTATTACCATTACCCCCACCCAAATGCCCTTGTTACTCTTCCAACCTCTCCCTTTTCATCATCATATACATAAAAAGCCACACTCTGACTGCTGCACCAACATAGATAACAACAACATCAACAACAACAACAACCTTGGACCACTACCACAGTGTCTGATTTGAGCTGGTTTGTTGAGATATGAAGTGGATTGCATTCAAAGTTCTAGTCTTTGTTTGGTTCTGTTGAAGGGAAACATCATAAAGCATCAAACTTTATGAGTTTTTGGAGCTGGATTGCTGGCAGAATTTCTGGGTCTGCTTCAGTTTTTTCTTTTGTGGTTAAGCAATTTGAAGATTCATGGTGGGGTGCTTTTGGTGGTGCTGTTTTTTGGAATGTTCTGCTGAAAGCTGGAGCCTTCTTAAATTTGAATCTTCAAGTGAGTTTGTGAAGAAGATAAAGACAGGTTGCTGAATTTGGAAAAAGGAAAGAAGATGTCTGTGAATAAAAGAATTTCAGGATCAAATGGGAGGTTGCAACCAAGCATGAAGTCATGGAAGGTCAATGAGCCTCTAAATGGGTCTAATTCTCCTCATAGGACAACATGGAGGAGGAAGCCCTTGCTCCTTTTGATTGTTTTTGGTGTTATCATAGCAAGTTTCGGGTTTTTCTTGAGTTTCAAGAATAGTGAGTATTTGATGAGCAAGGAGAAAGAAGCTGCTTGTGAAGAGAGTTCAAGAATCTTGCTACAAAGATACAACATTAGCAGGAAGCAGCTTCATGCTTTGGCTTCCCTATTATCTGGATCAGATCAGGTGATAACATGCACTTAGCTACTCTTCTGTATTTAATTTTCTTGGTTTCTAGCTTGGAAGCTGGAAAATATGGTTGTTGAGGACAGCTACTTCTGCTTAGAACCTTGAATTAGCTGGCTTCTTCTGTACACACTGTTCTTTCTTTTAGTTTAGTGTTATTCTCATTGAATTTTTGACTTGTTCGATTATAACTTTGAGCTGAAGTAAAAAATTGTCAAATAATGAGAACATAAACTATTGTCTTCTGATGCTTTTGCCACAAGATATGAATGAGAGGTAAACAAAGTGGTGTTCTTTGTCCTGTGCCTTATTACTAGTATGTAATGCAGATTTTCTCCAACTGTATTGATGAAAGAAGACTACAAATGCTGTTAAACAGTGGCATAACCTGCAATCCACAGTTAGTTTGTTGTCCAGAGAATCAGGAGTTACAAAAGAAGCATAGATGTTTTGCAGACACTGTAGAACCTATAGAACAATGCCCAATTCTCGAGGATTATGTCCGGACAAGGATTCAATTATCATTTCCATTTAAAAAATACGTATTGTTGGCATCACACTCTCTACTTTCGTCCAATTTGGTTGATTTTCTGTTCTGTGGAAAGGTAGAGTCTTTACCAAAGCTGAGGAACATATATATATATAAAGTTTAGTAGTTACTGCGTCAATTCTTTGCAAAATAGTTAGTAGTTAGTACCTTTGAATTCTAGCTGAATTACCATTCCCATTTCAAACTGCTCAACCTGTTAAAGGGTTCATGAGCATTAGGCTTTTCTTGTGTATCATTTCCTGAAAAATTGCTGAGATGGTGGATGCTGGGTTAGGAACTAAACGATTAAGAACTTGAACACATAATTAGATAATTCCCTAAATTGCCTAACCACACCTTAACATTCTTATTAGATTTTAAGGAGCATTTTGTGCCATTTGTTTTACATTCCCATAACATTATTATGTAAAGGCATATCTTTAAAAGGCAGAGAATTTTAATTAAAGTTGATTCAAGTAGAGCCTTTGCGGCCATAGTTGTAGACAGATTGCATTTTAGCTTGAGCAGTAACTGAGAAAGCATGAAGTTGATACTTGACACATGCTTATATGAAACAGTTACATCCACAATATAATAATATTGCTCTTTTATTTTGATTCTTCAGAACATGTTGCAGTCATGGGAACTGCATGTCTCTGCAATTATGGACTATACAAGTTCATTAAATTTGGTTAAAGAGTACTGGTGGGTCCTTGTAGGAATTATAATATCATGCAATTTGTCTGGATTCTGTTTACTAAGAATTCAAAAGCAGAAGCTAGTTGAGGGACATCAAGTTAGTCATCAAAAGCAGCTGCGAGATTTATCCCGGAACCCTTTAAAGAGTGTTGGGACTTGGAGGAAATGGTCGCTAGCTATATTCTTGTCACTTGGAATACTTTTTTCCATTTGGTTATTCTGTGACTTATACACCGACTTTAAGCAGACAAGAGAAGAAATGCTTACCAATATGTGTGATGAGCGTGCCCGTATGCTTCAAGATCAGTTTAATGTCAGCATGAACCATGTTCATGCTCTGGCTGTTCTTGTTTCTACATTTCACCATGGTAAACATCCATCTGCAATGGACCAGGTAGATTTCATGACATCAATCTCTTATGCTTATTCTTAGTCCATTCCATGTAGAATTAATCATGGTCCAATGTCTAATACTTTACATTGTTTTTAGTCATAGCTTTTTGACAGTGTAAGGAAATCTAGCCGAAGTACTTGTGTGATAGTGTAGTAATGATGGAAATTTGTAAGTTATATATGTAAACTAGTGGGGAGGCACAGTAGCTCCTTCCCTTTTAGTTTTGAATACATACATATCAATTAAAGATAGCATAACCTTGGAGTTCCGGTTTTACTGCAGACAATTTTTGGAGAATATACTGAGACTACTGCATTTGAGAGACCACTTACTAGTGGTGTTGCTTATGCTAAGAAAGTTCTCCACTCTGATAGGGTGGAGTTTGAGAAGCAGCACGGGTGGACTATTAAGAAAATGGAAACTGAGAATGAAGCACTAGTCCAAGATTGTATTCCAGAAAAATTGGATCCGGCGCCCATTCAGGATGAATATGCACCAGTGATTTTTGCTCAAGAAACGGTTTCTCATATTGTGTCTATTGACATGATGTCAGGGAAGGTGTGCCTTTCTTTTATCTTTCTATTGCCTCCAAATAATCCTCATTTTCTAATACATTCATGTTGATGCTCTTATCATAAGTGTTTCTGTACTAGACAGAAAACTTTCATGGGAAAATTTCAATCAGAAGGATCTTAACTTTTGTCCTTTATTATTATTATTATTATTATTATTATTATTATTATTGTTGTTGTTATATAGGAGGACCGTGAGAATATCTTGCGAGCAAGGGCAACAGGAAAGGGGGTTCTGACATCCCCTTTTAAACTTCTAAAATCAAATCACCTTGGTGTTGTACTTACATTTGCTGTTTATAACAGCAATGTTCCTGCAGATGCTACACCAGAGCAGCGAATCGAAGCTACTGTGGGGTAATTTTATCTAATTATAGCTTTACATAACCTTGAACCATGTATATTTCCTCTTAATATGAAAAGAAATTGATCACAAACTCAGTAATGTGTGTATTGGTACTTCTTTATTGGAAGGTACCTGGGTGCATCATATGATGTTCGATCACTGGTGGACAAGCTTCTCCACCAACTTGCAAGCAAGCAAATAATTGTTGTAAATGTTTATGATACAACCAACGCATCTGCACCGATCACAATGTATGGTACTGATGTTGCTGATACTGGACTACTACGTATAAACAGTCTAGATTTTGGGGATCCACTTCGAAAACATGAAATGCACTGCAGGTTTTTCTTTCACTTAAAAGTGTCTTATGTCCAAAGAGTTGGTATCACATATCAACACAGGTCCTAATATCTTTACTTTTAATTTTTCCTTTTTTATTTTAGGTTCAAGCAGAGGCCTCCTCTACCTTGGAAAGCAATCAATTACTCGGTTGGCATATTTCTCATCGTTTTGCTTATTGGTTATATATATTATGTAGCCATAAAACGAATAGAAAAGGTGGAGGATGACACTCAAAAAATGGAGGAGCTGAAAGTTCGTGCTGAAGCTGCAGATGTTGCAAAATCTCAGGTGCTATATATTTCTTGGATTGTTGCTTTCTGTCATGCAAAGTAATATTTGAGTGATGGTTAGAATATTGTGATTTCTCAAAAGCAGATTCAACATCAGAATTCTTTGTTATAAATTATATAATATTTTTGCTTTTACGAGTTAGATTAATATTTTTGTCTTAACCTCGAAGGATTGTTTCCACTTTTGCAGTTTCTTGCAACAGTTTCTCATGAGATCAGGACTCCAATGAATGGTGTTTTAGGTAACTGAAAACATTTGATGTTATCATAGGAAACCTGTTCTTGTCAATAGTATGTGATATCAAGTGTTTAAAATCATTTCCCAGGTATGCTGCAAATGTTGATGGACACTGAACTTGATGAAAATCAGATGGATTATGCCCAAACTGCGCATAAGAGTGGTAAGGATCTTATATCAGTGATAAATGAGGTTCTTGATCAGGCTAAGATTGAGGCAGGCAAGCTTGAACTTGAAGCTGTAGCTTTTGATCCACATGCTATTCTAGAGGAAGTTCTATCACTTTTCTCGGGAAAAGCTAAAGAAAAAGGAATTGAGGTGAGATCCTCTCTTTCAGCTACCTTAGTTCTATATGTCTCATAACATGAGTAATAAGCCTTACATAAATCTTTGTTCTCAATTTGGGGTGAATACAGTTGGCTGTTTATGCATCCAATGAAGTACCCAAAGTTGTCATTGGCGATCCTAAACGGTTCTGGCAAATAATTACCAATCTTGTTGGCAATTCACTCAAGGTTTGCGATGTTTCACCTTGTATATTTCCTTTTGATCCATCGTATACTTCCCACATGTTCTTGAAATAACTTTCAGTTTTTGATATAACATTTTCTCTCTTGGAAGTCACACAATGATAGTGATAGATCCATGCAATGGACAGGCATCACAATAATACATAAACACTCTTAACGTTTAATAAACAATTATTAAATCATCTTTGTTAATTAGCTTACTTGATACATTTCAGTTCACTCATGATAAAGGACATGTGTTTGTCTCTGTTCATCTGGCAAATGAAGTGAAGAACCCACTTCATGGCATGGATGCAGTGCTGAGGGAAGGCTTAAAATTGGATCATGATTTGTCAGACAATACATATAATACATTAAGTGGGTTCGCTGTAGGAAACCGATGGAAAAGTTGGGCCAACTTTAAAAAGTTAAATAGTATGGATTTGATGGAAGAGCCTGAATTGATTCAGTTACTAGTAACAGTTGAGGATACAGGTATAGGAATTCCTATTGATGCGCAAAGCCGTATATTCACACGTTTTATGCAGGCCGATAGTTCGACCTCTCGAACATATGGTGGAACTGGAATAGGACTGAGCATTAGTAAATGTCTTGTTGAGCTCATGGGAGGAGAAATTGGTTTTGTTAGTGAGCCTGGAACTGGCAGTACTTTTACATTTACTGCAACTTTCAGAAAAGGAGAAACCACATCTTTGGATGCAAAGTGGCAGAATTTCAGTACATTTGATTCACAGTTGCAAGGGTTGAGAGCATTAGTGGTAGATAGAAGAAAAATTCGAGCTGAGGTCACAAGATATTATCTACAGAGGTTGGGGATGTCGGTGGATGTTATGTCAAGTTTGAAATCTGCATGTTCTTGTCTAACTGGTTCTTGCAACATGAGGTATATGTGCACATTGAAACATAATAATTTTCCTATTTAATCCAAGGCATTCCTTAATGATATTAGATCACTCTAAAACACTTCGAATTAGCTGTTTCTCTAAATTTAAAGGTAGCTGCTTCTAAGTTCTATTGCTGCCTTAGAATGTTTTTCTTTACTAGTCATTTACTAATTAAACAGATGATATTACAGTATATATTTGACAAGCAAAATCATAGAGTATGTTTTGCATATTGAACTGTTCTCATATATTACTGTTCATCTGGTTTGTCTGGAGAAAAGCTTTTGTCAAATCATCGAAATAATGTTCATTCCATCAAAATGGATTATAGATTCTCTTCTAGTTTAGGTTAATTTATTCATTTACTTGTTGCAAGTGCACATAGTTTGATTGTATTTATTCCTTCAGAGTGTCGAAGCAGTTTGCGATGATTCTGATAGACAAGGATGCTTGGGATAAGGAAAGTAGCACCTTATACTCCATCAAGAAACAGAAAAAGAATGGCATCAATGGAGACCGAATAAACTTTCCAAAAGTTTTTCTCCTGGCCACACACCTTAGCCCGAACGAATGTGATGAGCTCAAGACAAATGGTGTCATTGATGATATATTAATGAAGCCTTTTTGGCTCAGTGTTTTGGTTTGCTCCTATAGAGAATCCCTTGGAATTGAAAAAAGGCAAATAAATAGGAAGAAAGTATCCAAACTTGGGAATCTATTATTACAGAAAAGAATTTTGGTGGTTGATGATAATGCAGTGAACAGAAAAGTTGCAGAAGGTGTTTTACAGAAATATGGGGCAACAGTTACTTGTGTTGAGGGTGGCAGGGCTGCTCTACAGATGCTTAAGCCACCGCACAATTTTGATGCTTGTTTCATGGATCTCCAAATGCCAGAAATGGATGGGTAATTGATCTTTCTATTTTCACAATTCTCAGTTTGTTTCTTGCTTTTGAATGCAATGAATCTGCTATAGTTGCCCCCATAAGAACAGGTAACTGGTCTAGTAAGTCTACTTCTCACCGGAGAAAAACGCATTTAGCAAACTTGGATTGTAATTGACTGAAATCAAAATTTAGGTTATAACCTTGTTTTACTTTCTTATAGAAGATTTTAATGACCTACTGCTTAGACTATTCAAACCTGAACTAATTTTTCTCTAGGTCTACACTGTTGATAGTGATTAGAACAAAACTGCCTTATTCTGTGCTCATTTTGGAAAACTTCCTTATTTAGACATCTAAGTGGGAAATGGTATAGGGATATAGTCCTTTTGTCTGATTGCTATGTTTTTTCAGATTTGGTGGATGGCCAGCAAGTTTAATGCAAGAAATCTATTGAATTTTGAATGATTTTAGATAGGATGTTAGACCTCAGGATCTATGAATAAGGTGTGATTTATAAGTATTAATTTCATCTTGATTGGTGCAGTTTTGAAGTGACAAGGCAAATCCGCATCCTAGAGAACGACGTAAATGAGAAAATTGCATGTGGGGAAGCATCAGCTGAAATGTTTGGGGATATCTTTTACTGGCACATTCCAATACTAGCAATGACAGCTGATGTAACTCAGGCTTCAAATGAAGAGTGCAAAAAGTGTGGGATGGATGGCTATGTGTCAAAGCCGTTCGAGGAAGAGCAGCTCTACACGGCCATGGCGCGCTTCTTCAAGCCTAGTTCATAGTGTGGAAGTATGTGATTGTGTTATTTGATTATTAGTGCAGGCACCCTGTTGACAACTATTGAGTAACCTCTGGCATGTATTACACATGCAACCCATGATTTACGACAAAATGTCGGTTTTCCATTGCATGAGATCTCAGCTGGATTAATTTCAACTGTGTTTTAATAGCTGGAGACACCACAGCTGATGTGTTTCTAAACATGACATCCATGCCAGCGTCGAAGCTGAATCTTTGAGGTTCTCCACTATGGCCTCATTAGCGATGGTGCGTGCCTTATTCGGTGTCTCTGTTATTAGAAGTACATACCATACACATTTAAGCAAGTAGAAACTTTTTGGTCACTAAGATGCAACATTTAATTAGTTGTTGTTTTTCTTTTTCCTGATCAGGAAGCAGATTTGGAGTGCAATTATTTAACAAGAATCAGTTGTTTGGGGGAGGCTATGTTGCTTAGACTGGTGTGATTCATACTAATCATCGCTCATTGCAGAACACGAGGAATTCAAGTGTTCAACATAAGACATAACTGTAGATAACCGATTTTGTTCCTGCTGCTTATCTCATTTTTTTCTCTGTATATACTCATTCTGAGTAAGTAGGATAAGGTAAAAATGCTATATTGCTATAGTGAGATATCATTTATTTAATCTTTGGGGCCAAGATGAAAGGAGATGGTAAACCTTTGAACCCTCAGGACTTTGTAAGTAACATGTAAAGCAAAGTTGTTATAGAATATAGGTAGAATCAAAGGATGTCTTGTTATGTATTATATATTATTGCAAGTGTTCCACTTACCCTTAAGAAGTGCCAATCTAAGTCTTTTCCATAAGTATTTATCAAGTGTTGATGCCATTCTTTACAGCTGTTTATGGATCTAAAATAGATGTATCAGATACAGCAGAAAATGACCACCAACAGAATTTGAAATTCACCAATAAGGGGCAAGAAAAGAAAAAGGGTTCTACAACACAAAAAATAATGGTGGGGAAAAAAGTAAGATAAATAAATAATTATTTTGCCATTTAGAGGGGGAAAAGTAAAAGTATATCCTTGTTGAGTTGTAAGAGCATCTGACATTAGGAAAAGCTAAGAATATAATAACACTTTCTTTGCCTGTTGGTGAAGCACATGACTATAGCATGTTTAGGAACATATTATTTTAGGGAAACAATAAGCACTTAATTTTACAAAAATTGCTTCTAGAAGTTTGATTCTTAGCTTAACATCTTTTAATTATTTTTTTGTGGCAGTTCATTTCTAAATCTGAATGTGACCTGTGTAAGCAGCATAATTTGTCACTAATAATTTAACCACATGATCCTTTTTCATGAGATTTTTCATCACATTTTCCCACCCTTAAGGTGGGGCCCACATAAAATCTGATCCTGCTTGTGCAGAGTGTCCACTTGCAATGGAATATGAAAATTCCTTCTTAGCCGTTAGAAGCACACAACACATGCCCATAACTTCCATTTCCCATTAACTTCACTATATAATATATATGCAACTAAATTTCTAGTTTCTTGGCTATCCTATTCACTATTCAGAGTTCTTATCGGCTAGGCTTCTATCTCCTCCAAAATGGAAACATTAATGGCCAAGTTAATGGTTCTGATTCTTTTCCTATCCATGATTGCACCAAAAAGGGGTAATCATATACATAAATGTTCATGTGTTGTTAAAATATCCACCAATGTTTGTGTATAAATGTTCATTTTTTTACCTAATTGCATTATATTATGATCACATGATGCAGTGTTTGCTGAATATGAGCAATGGTGCATAGCTGATCCGCAAAGCAGCGACGATGAGTTGCAGGCAGCGCTGAACTGGGCTTGTGGAAGTGGAGGTGCAGATTGTAGCAAAATCCAAGTGAACCAACCATGCTATTATCCAAACACTTTGAAAGACCATGCTTCCTATGCCTTCAACAGCTACTTTCAGAAGTTCAAGCACAGAGGTGGTTCTTGTTTCTTCAGAGGTGCTGCCATTACAACAGAAGCAGATCCTAGTAAGTTCTAAATTAAACTGATTCTAGACAAAATATACATTATAAAATATTATAATAATGCTTTTTAAGTAGAACATATGCATGTTCAGATTGGCACAGAGTGCAAAAGCAGATCTAGAAGAATAGAAGGCCATGTGACATTGTAAAAAGTTTAGGAATATTAAAATTGACTAAATGCTTAGTTATATATAACATGTATGCCATCAAAAGGAGGAAAAGGCAAATTAACTTGGCAAACAAGTCAAGGAATCAATCCAAGCTATTAACTGTTACTCCCTCCATTGTTAATTAAAGTGGTATATTAAAATAACCGATGAATCACGAGACAATTTGTCTCAAGATATATCGGTTTTTTCATGTACCACTTTGTTCCAATAAACTACTATTTCAGAACAAGGTATAACGAGTCCTTCTATTGAGAAATTTGTGTAGACGGTAACACAATAATATATATCCTTTGATTGCAGGTCATGGTTCTTGCCACTTTGACTTGATTCCCTAATTGGAACTGTCACTGAAGACTCAAAAATAGCTGCAGCAGAATCTACAGCTTAGATTTTATCTTTTCCTTTCTTTTTATTGAGGCTGTGTAATCCCCATCAAGCATTGTGCTCTTGACTCTATTCTTAATTAATTGAGTTTAATCTCAGTCTAAGACTGAGAAAGTTATTAAATCTTATGCAGATTAGTGTCCAATCTCAAAGAGCTTAATGATATTTTGCAAAATAACTTTTGAGATTTCATAGCCAGTATGCTGCTGCATGGGAGTTTACTTTAAATATGGGGGAAATGAAACGATTGAAAGACAATAAGAGTGCAGGGAAGCTTCACAACTAACAAGGATTCCCTTTGAATGATGAAGATCAGAACCATTTCAGCTTAGGAATAAATTAACATCAATGCACATATATAATTACAAAAACACAAAAGCAAACAATGATAGATCCGCCAAGCCACATATAACAGCCATCTAGTCACCGAAAATGCCGTAAAACAAGCAACGGCAAAGAAAACACTTAGGTGTGGGTAAAGCAGAATAAAGAATCACAATCATGTGAATATTTAAAGGCATTAATATGAAATGGAAAGATCTGGACGATAATGGTGTATGTCTTCACATCTGGACGATAGCCTTTAATGGAAAGATCTTGAAATATCTCTTTTGCATTTTCAAGTCTTCCACTTTTGCACAAGCCATCTATAAGTATGCTGTATGTATATATATTTGGATCAATACCACTCTCTTTCATTTGATTGAATAACATAAGTGCCTTGTCATGTTGTTTCATACTGAACAAAGCATCCAGCAAGGAATTGTAAGTGAATATATCAGCATGTTGACCTCTATCATGCATCTTTTCAAGAAGCTCCACAGCACAAAGGATTCTCCTTGATTTTCCCAAGCCATCAATTAAAGTAGTGTAAGTAAATATGTCGGGAACCAAGTTCTTGCAACGCATCTCTTCAAGGAGATTCAAGGCATCATTGACCATTTTACTTTTGCACAAGCCATTAATCATAATATTGTAACTACAAACATTAGGAGACACACTACTTTGGGCCATTGTGTTGAATACATATTTTGCCTTATTTACCTGCTTAACCAAACAATACCCATCCATTAAGCTGTTATAAGTAACCACATCTGGTTTCACACCATGTTTTGTCATCACAGCCAACACGTTGTTAGCATCTTTGATCTTTCCTTCCTTGCATAGCCCATCGATCAAAATACTATAGGTCCGAACACCTGGAGTAATGTTTTTGAGCATCATATGATTTAGTATATGAATGGCTGCCTTAAATTGACCCACGAGGCACAATCCATAAATCAGAGTCCTGTAAGTGATAACATTGGGAGAAATTCCCATAGCAAGCATTTCAGAGTATAAATGAAAAGCCTCACTTACAAGTGTATCCTTGCAGAGGCTATCAATAATTGCGCTGTACATGACAACATTAGGAACAATCCCATACTGTGGGATCTTTTTCAACACTTGAATAGCAGCTGCTGTGTGTCCGGCCTTACAAAGTCCATTAACCAAGGTCCCATAGGTGACTTCATTAAGCTGAAATCCATGATCCCGCACTATATCATGGAAGTGCATTGCTTTTTCAACATTACCACAGAGACAGAGACCTTTCAGGATTGTTGTGAACGTTATGGTATTAGACTGAAAACCCATCCTGAAAATCTTGGCCAATACAGAGAAAGCAAGCGTCATACGACCCATGCCGCAACAACAATTGATTAAGATGTTTAAAGTAAAAAAGTCGGGAGCGATTCCCCTGGCTTGCAATTGCTGAAAAAGGGAAACGGCGGCGTGGAAATGCTTCGTCTTGGCAAGGGATCCCAAAATCTTGTTAAATTGGATGATGGGAGGAGTACGACGCATAGTGAGCATGCGAGTAAAGGAATCAACAGCATCGTCAACTTCAGCAAGGGATGGAGGCTCAGAATGAAAGTGAAGGCTTGTCCAGGAAGGAGGAAGAGTGGAGAGTGGAACAAAATTAGGGATTTGACGAACAGAAACCATAAACCTTGTTGCATACAACATTGTTGATTCCTTCTGAATTCTGAATAAGAGAAATCCGCTACTGCTTTTACATGTCAATATTTTTATTGGTTTATTTTGAGGGTAGTACTTTTTATAAACTTGCTCCTGCTTTTATTGAAAACTAATGAGATTCATGCATTGTGATAAATTAATTATAGTATATGATAAATATTAAAAATGGTTATATTTTATAGAATTAAATTTTGAAGATGTATCTTGAATTTGTATGGTTTATTTTTTAATTTCTTTATGTGAATGTAATTTTCTAATGACATCTATATTAAAAAGAAAACAAATGTATAGAATTTTTTTTGAATAAGTTATTTTTAATAAGAATAATTAAAATAGTATAAAGTGAAATTACTTATCTTTAATTGGTCTATACAAATCTTTTGCATATTCTATTTTCAAATTTTTTATTAGTGACTTTTCTTTTTGTAACAAATGTTTGAATTTGTTCATCATATTTTTCTTCACAATTACATGAAGAGGTATTCCCTACAATGTTAGTAAATCGTAGTTAATAATTAGTTAAAAAAAATTGATTACATTTATTTTTTTTAAAGTTATTAGAAAAGGAACAATGAATAGCATATCGAAAGAAATATAATTTTAACGATATTAAAATACAATTATATATAAAGTATTATAAAATAATATAAAAATTATATAAAGCAAAAATAATTAAAATATTTTTTTGTAAATTCAACTTTAAAATACAATAAATATGTTTGTTTTGTATCTTTTCATCTAATATAATCATTTCTAAGCAAAAAAGTTCCTCTTTATTTGTAGGTGTTAATGTTTTTCATTGACGAATCACGCGAACTTTGATAAACCAATTGTCTGATTGTTTAGTTATGTAGTCCAAAGAATGATGCTCCATTGAGTAAGTTTGAGATGTTGTATAGTTTCGAAATAAATTTCTTGTGCTAAATTTGATGATATTTGAAGGAATAGTGTGATAAGAGACCTATATAAATAGTCCAGATAGTATGGAATTTGAATATTTATAACGTAAAATTTATTATGATTAATAATATTATTATGACATTTGTAATATGGATATTTATTACATTTAATGAGTTATTTATAGAAATTAATAAATTAATTATTGGGGTTATAAAAATTTATTGTATTGTTTATAACGGTAAGATATAATAAAGATAGGAATATGGATTCAATGTCATTGGTAATTTTGTACCCTAAGTTACATATATTTCTATTACTTGTATATTTTACTTTATTTTTTTTGCTGATTTGGAATAATAGTTGATTTGAAAAAAATTGAATGGTTGATTCTAAAATTTTGCTAAATAAACAATATTGTTGACATGGCATTAGTATGAAGAGAAAGAAGTATTAAAAATAATGTGGGTCAATTTATCCATTTACTTTTATATATTAAGAATAAATAGGTAGATTGAAGGAGCAATGTTCCCAAAATCAAAATATTGAGCTTTAGTCATGAGCACTATACCTCACAATCTCACATCACTTGTAGTACATGTATTTACCTAAAGCAAAATTGAACCTTATATTACTTTCGGCAATAACACTAGTGATGTAGAACTTGAACAATACTAGCTAACACAATGTTGTATGAATACTATAACAAGAAATGAGTAGGTTCAAAACCTTCATGTTTCTTGGATTATTTATAGATGTCACAAAATGTGCAGGCCACTATTATAATGTATTTGGGATTTGGGTTTGAGTGAAGTGTTGTTATTTACCACTTTGTATCTCAATTGGAAATTTGACTCGGCTAGTGTGGTTATCCAAGTTGTCTCTCTTTTTAAGTCTCACCTATCTTCTATCCTCTTCATATTTCATTGCAAAATTCATTGTTGTTGCCTTTGTTGGTGGACGTACACCTTTTGTTTTTAGACTGGGGAGCTCTTTCAATGTAGGAACACTAGAACCTAAATAGTCCCCCAGAGAACACAAGAAAATAGCTAAGTAATATTCATTTACAAAAGAAAAGAATAATTAAAAATACAGAAAGAAAAAGGACATGTTAACAATGAACTCGAGACGAAAAACAATGGAGTAGTAGAACATACTTCCAAAAAGCTTCTCAGCAGACATTTAGTTGCTGAAAACAATCATCAACTATGGATTGCGTTGAAATATATATGGTACTTGCATAAGTATACGCCCAAAATATTAGGATCCCTTGCAAACCAACCTGCAACTGTAAGTGTTTTCCATGCCGAGCTATCAAGGAAAAGTAATAAAGAAAAGAAAACTAGTTGTAGAACAAGTTAACAACTCCATTTATTTGCTCATGATCTCATTGTTGCTGGTTTACAGATACTATTTTTCTACAAACATTGCATTAGGGCATGTAACATCTAAAAAATTGCTTTTATATTAGTAAATCCTTGTTGAGTTGGAAGAGCATCTGACATTAGGAAAAACTAAGAATATAATAACACTTTCTTTGCCTGTTGGTGAAGCACATGGCTATAGCATGTTTAGGGAAACAATAAGCACTTAATTTTACAAAAATTGTTTCTAGAAGTTTGATTCTTAGCTTAACATCTATTAATTATTTTTTTGTGGCAGTTCATGTCTAAATCTGAATGTGACCTGGTAAGCAGCATAATTTGTCACTAATAATTTAACCACATGATCCTTTTTCATGAGATTTTTCATCACATTTTCACACCCATATGGTGGGCCCACATAAAATCTGATCCTGCTTGGTGCAGACTGTCCACTTGAAATGGAATATGAACATTCCTTCTTAGCCGTTAGAAGCACTAGAGCACAAACATGCCCATAACTTCCATTTCCCATTAACTTCACTATATATATATATATATATATATATATATATGCAACTAAATTTCGAGTTTCTTGGCTATCCTATTCACTATTCAGGGTTCTCCTCCGAAATGGAAACATTAATGGCCAAGTTAATGGTTCTGATTCTTTTCCTATCCATGATTGCACCAAAAAGGGGTAATCATATACATAAGTGTTCATGTGTTGTTAAAATATCCAGAAATGTTTGTGTATAAATGTTCCTTTTTTTTTACCTAAATTGCACTGTATTATGATCACATGATGCAATGTTTGCTGAATATGAGCAACGGTGCATAGCCGATCCGCAAAGAAGCGACGATGAGTTGCAGGCGGCGCTGAATTGGGCTTGTGGAAGTGGAGATGCAGATTGTAGCAAAATCCAAGTGAACCAACCATGCTATTATCAAAACACTTTGAAAGACCATGCTTCCTATGCCTTCAACAGCTACTTTCAGAAGTTCAAGCACAGAGGTGGTTCTTGTTTCTTCCGAGGTTCTGCCATTACAACAGAAGCAGATCCTAGTAAGTTCTAAATTAAACTGATTCTAGATAACATATACATTATACAATATTATAATAATGCTTTTTAAGTAGAACATATGCATGTTCACATTGGCACAGAATGCAAAAGCAGATCTAGAAGAATAGAAGGCCATGTGACATTGTAAAAAGTTTAGGAATATTAAAATTACTAAATGCTTAGTTATATATAACATGTATGCCATCAAAAGGAGGAAAAGGCAAATTAACTTGGCAAACAAGTCAAGGAATCAATCCAAGCTAGTAACTGTTACTCCCTCCATTGTTAGTTAAAGTGGTATATTAAAATAACTGATGAATCACGAAACAATTTGTCTCTAGATATATTGGTTTTTTCATGTTCCACTTTGTTCAAATAAACTACTATTTCAGAACAAAGTATAAGGAGTCCTTCTATTGAGAAATTTGTGTAGATGACAACACAATAATATAGATCCTTTGATTGCAGGTCATGGTTCTTGCCACTTTGACTTCATTCCCTAATTGGAACTGTCACTGAAGACTCAAAAATAGCTGCAGCAGAATCTACAGCTTAGATTTTATTTTTTCCTTTCTTTTTATTGAGGCTGTGTAATCCCCATCAAACATTGTGCTCTTGCCTCTATTTTTAATTAATTGAGTTTAATCTCAGTCTAAGACTGAGAAAGTTATTAAATCTTATGCAGATTAGTGTCCAATCTCAAAGAGCTTAATGATATGCTGCAAAATAACATTTGAGATTTCATAGCCAGTATGCTGCTGCATGGGAGTTTACTTTAAATATGGGGGAAATGAAAAGATTGAAAAACAATAAGAGTGCAGGGAAGCTTCACAACTAACAAGGATTCCCTTTGAATGATGAAAATCAGAGAACCATTTCAGCTTAGGAATAAATTAACATCAATGCACATATATAATTACAAAAACAAAAAAGGAAACAATGATAGATCCGACAAGCCACATATAACAGCCATCTAGTCACCGAAAATGCCGTAAAACAAGCAACGGCAAAGAAAACACTTAGGTGTGGGTAAAGCAGAATAAAGAATCACAATCATGTGAATATTTAAAAGCATTAATATGGAATGGAAAGATGATCGAGCATATGGTAACAAAACACAAGTTAAAAAGAAAGAGATACAAACGACATTTTGTGATGTCTAACAAGAAGAATCTTACTTACTTTTATCCTTGCAATAGGCCTCTAGATATCATTTCACGAAGAAGTTTCTCGGCGTTATCATTTTCACCTCTTTCAAACAGAGCACGAACGATTATTTCGTAAGTCACAGCATCCGGTAAGCAACCATTGTCTTCCATTCTCGACAATAAAGCCAATGCTTCATGAAGCAGTCCCTGTTTGCAAACCCCATTGATCATAACGGTGTATGTCTTCACATCTGGACGATAGCCTTTGTTGGAAAGATCTTGAAATATCTCTTTTGCATTTTTAAGTCTTCCACTTTTGCACAGGCCATCTATAAGTATGTTGTATGTATATATATCTGGATCAATGCCACTCTCTTTCATTTGATTAAATAACATAAGTGCCTTGTCATGTTGTTTCATACTGAACAAAGCATCCATCAAGGAACTGTAAGTGAATATATCAGCATGTTGACCTCTATCATGCATCTTTTCAAGAAGCTCCGCAGCACAACGGATTCTCCCTGATTTTCCCAAGCCATCAATTAGAGTATTGTAAGTAAACATGTCGGGAACCAAGTTCTTGCAACGCATCTCTTCAAGGAGATTCAAGGCATCATTGACCATTTTACTTTTGCACAAGCCATTAATCATGATATTGTAACTACAAACATCAGGAGACACACTACTTTGGGCCATTGTGTTGAATACATATTTTGCCTTATTTACCTGATTAACCAAACAATGCCCATCCATTAAGCTGTTATAAGTAACCACATTTGGTTTCACACCATGTTTTGTCATCACAGCCAACACGTTGTTAGCATCTTTGATCTTTCCTTCCTTGCATAGCCCATCGATCAAAATACTATAGGTCCGAACACCTGGAGTAATGTTTTTGAGCATCATATGATTTAGTATATGAAGGGCTTCCTTAAATTGACCCACAAGGCACAATCCATAAATCAGAGTCCTGTAAGTGATAACATTGGGAGAAATTCCCATAGCAAGCATTTCAGAGTATAAATGAAAAGCCTCACTTACAAGTGTATCCTTGCAGAGGCTATCAATAATTGCGCTGTACATGACAACATTAGGAACAATCCCATACTGTGGGATCTTTTTCATGACTTGAATAGCAGCTGCTGTGTGTCCGGTCTTACAGAGTCCATTAACCAAGGTCCCATAGGTGACTTGATTAAGCTGAAATCCTTGATCCCGCACTATGTCATGGAAGTGCAGCGCTTTTTCAACATTACCACTGAAACAGAGACCTTTCAGGATTGTTGTGAACGTTATGGTATTAGACTGAAAACCCATCCTGAAAATCTTGGCCAATACAGAGAAAGCAAGCGTCATACGACCCATGCCGCAACAACAATTGATTAAGATGTTCAAAGTAAAAAAGTCGGGAGCGATTCCCCTGGCTTGCAATTGCTGAAAAAGGGAAACGGCGGTGTGGAAATGCTTCGTCTTGGCAAGGAATCCCAAAATCTTGTTAAATTGGATGATGGGAGGAGTACGACGCATAGTGAGCATGCGAGTAAAGGAATCAACAGCATCGTCAACTTCAACAAAGGATGGAGGCTCAGAATGAAAGTGAAGGCTTGTCCAGGAAGGAGGGAGAGTGGAGAGTGGAACAAAATTAGGGATTTGACGAACAGAAACCCTAAACCTTGTTGCATACAACATTGTTGATTCCTTCTGAATTCTGAATAAGAGAAATTTGCTACTGCGTTTTCATGTCTAGATTTTTATTCGTTTATTCACCACCAAGATGCAAGAAAAGAAAAAGTGTTTTACAACAGAAAAAATAATGGTGGGGAGAAAAGAGAGAAGTAAGATAAATAAATAATTATTTTGCCATTTAGGGGGGGAGTAAAAGTAAAACCCTGTTGAGTTGGAAGTGAAATGGATCGATTAAATAGGAGAGAAAAAGCAATGAAGAGTTAGATTATACACCAGATAACATTCAATTTTTTTTCTATTAGAGAGGATCCACTCCGAGTTTGAAGAGCATCTGACATTAGGAAAAGCTAAGAATATAGTAACAATTTCTTTGCCTGTTCATGTTGGTGAAGCACATGGTTATAGCATGTTTAGGAATATATTATTTTAGGGAAACAATAAATACTTAATTTTACAAAAATTGTTTCTAGAAGTTTGATTCTTAGCTCAACATCTTTTAATTATTTTTTGTGCAGTCCATTTCTAAATCTGAATATGACCTGTCAGGATGGCAAAACTCTATGAGGCGCGGGAATCTCTGCGAGAACTGTTTCGAATGGGGATCCAACTGTGGGGAATTTTTCTTGCAAGGATGGGGACGGGGGACAAAATTTTTCCGAGGCAGGTGCAGAACTCGAGCGGAGAGAGAAAGCAATGAAGAGTTAGACTATACACTAGACATCATTCAATTTTTTTTCTATTAGAGAGGATCCACTCCGAGTTAGAAGAGCATCTGACATTAGGAAAAACTAAGAATATAATAACAATTTCTTTGCCTGTTCCTGTTGGTGAAGCACATGGCTATAGCATGTTTAGGAATATATTATTTTAGGGAAACAATAAGTACTTAATTTTACAAAAATTGTTTCTAGAAGTTTGATTCTTAGCTCAACATCTTTTAATTATTTTTTGTGGCAGTCCATTTCTAAATCTGAATATGACCTGTCGGGATGGCAAAACTCTATGGGGCGCAGAAATTTCTGCGAAAACTGTTTCGAATGGGGATCCAACTGTGGGGAATTTTTCTTGCAAGGATGGGGATGGGGGACAAAATTTTTCCGAGGCAGGTGCAGGACTCAAGCGGAGATCCCGCCCCGTTCCCACCCCGTCCCCGCTAATCCCCGAAACCCAATACATATATATATAGAAATCCAAAATTCCTAATCTTCATTTGCATAATCCTTCTTCAATTCAATGATCCCTAACGCTATACTCCATCCAACCTCTCTGTAGCCACCCACTCGCGACTTCCCTTCTCACTGCATCGTCACACCTCACCGTGCCATCACCCTCACCGCGTCGTGCTCTCTATTTGCGGCGTTCCTTTCCGTAACTCTGCCGTCGTGTTCATTCTTCCCTCTGTTGCCGCTAAGGGTGTGCATGGGCCGGGTGAAACCGGGTTTGATGTGATCCAAACCCGACCCGAATATGTACCGGGTCCATTTTTGAGACCTGAACCCGACCCTAAACCCGATGAAACCTATACCCTTTCGGGCCACAACTATACCGGGTGAAAACCGGACCATTAACATTATATTACCTTGATACCTTCTTATAAGTTAGCATGTAAAAATATCCAAATTTCCAAGACTCCAACCATTATTTGACATGGTAAAATTCACTTAGAAAAATATAACAAGAACCAACTCTTCTCTAAAATTAAAGCATAACCATAATCAATACTAATATTGCTTAATAACACCAAATATTTAAATCAATACAAATAACACAATATTATGCATTAGTCTAAAGTCTTATACATTTTAAATATAAAACATTAACTTATAGTCTTATATATAATGACTAATAACACAAAATATTAAGGTTTACAATACTTAAATTCCACATAATAATAGCCATCATCCATCACTAATAATACAAAATATTTATTGTGTATGGTGACCGGGCCACCGGGCCAATTTCGGGTGGCCCGAGCTATGACTCGGACCCGACCCGAAATAATGACCGGGTCTATTTTTGAGACTCTTACCCGGCCCTAGACCCGATAAAATCACACCAAATTAGCCCCTAAAGTGTTCGGGACCGGGTCGGGTCTTCGGGCCGGACCGGGCCATGCTCACCCCTAGTTGCCGCGTCTCCCTCCTTATCCACTGCTCTATCTTCTAGCTCGCCGTTATGTCCCATCACTACGTCATTTCGAAAGAAGTTATCATCTTGTCGTTTAGACTTTCACTACGTCATTTCGAAAGAAGTTACCATCTTGTCGTTTAGACTTTTTGTATAAAATCTTACTGTATTGTATAGGATGAATACTTGCGGCTCTATTCATATGGAAATTGATAATTAATTAGAAAGATCAGATAAATGGAGAATGGGTCCCTCGCGGGAAATGGGACCTGTGGGAAATGGGGATGGAGACTAATATTCCCCACGACGGAGAACGGAGATAGGGACACGGAGCAAATCTGGGGACGAAAATGGGAGCAGAGAGGCATTCCCTGCTGACAACCTAGGTCACCTGTGTAAGCAGCAAAATTTGTCACTGATAATTTGACCACATGATCCTTTTCATGTAATTTTTCATCACATTTTCACACCCTTATGGTGGAGCCCACATAAAATCTGATCCTGCTTGATGCAGAGTGTCCACTTGCAATGGAATATGAATATTCCTTCTTAGTGTGTGTTTGGATTACAGTTTGTAAACGGAAGTTTACATAAAATTGATTTTGCAAACTTGATTTTGATAAAAAGTAAGTTTGTGTTAAAGTGATTTATGTTTGGTAATTTTTGTATTAAAATTGATTATAGTAAAATAAATGTTATTTGGCTTGTACCATTCAAAATCACTTTTAGATAAAAAATTACTAAAATAGACCTCAACTTAAATAATTTTTTTTATATTATCCTATCATTCTAATTTAGATATTTAAATAGATCTTATTAATTAATTTTATAATAAAATTAATATTTATTTACTAAAATAAAAATAACATATAAAAATAAATAAAATATATTTTTAAATAAATATAAAACAATATAAATTTTAGATATATATAATCAAATATGTTATATTTTTTTACATCGTACTCTTATTCTAGTACTCTCAATAATCTTATTAAGTATATATATATATATATATATATATATATATATATATAATCAAATATGTTATATTTTTTTACATCGTACTCTTATTCTAGTACTCTCAATAATCTTATTCTTAATATTAATTTGGAATCCAACATTTATGATTTTATTATTATTTATGATTAATTTTTTATTTAATTTATTTTTTTAATAGAATCATAATCTATGTTATAAAAAATTACACTAAAACATAGTATATGAGAATTACAATTATAACAGAGAGTACTAATAATAATAAAAAAATTAAATATTTACTTTATAGTAATTGAAACAAATCTGAAAATTTTTTATGATTTTTTTATATAGTATATTTTTAGTATTTTTAGTACTATTTTTTTAGTATGCTATAATTTTTTACTATTATTATTATTTATAGTTAATTTTTTATTTAATTTACTTTACCTAATAGAATCCATAAATCATATTATAAAAAGATAATAACAAACATAATACACAAAAATCACAATTATAAAAGTGTATAATATCAAACAAACAGTTGAAAAAAATAAAAATAATAAATAATAGAAAAATAGAGTTTATATAAATAGAAATAACAAGAATTTTATAAATAATATAATAACATACATGAAGGATAAAGTTTGTTAAAGATAACTAAATGGTTAGTATCCATGGCTAAAAGCTCGTTAGGAAAACGCAGAAGCTAACAATAGTTGCTTCTTGTAAACGTTGGTTTTGGTAGCAAAATCACTTATGCGTTCATGAAAAAAAAATTTGCCAAACCAAAAGTTGAAACTTTCAAGAAGTCTAAACGTGCTTCTTCTCTTCCAACGAATTTTCCAAACACACCCTTAGCCGTTAGAAGCACTAGAGCACAAACATGCCCATAACTTCCATTTCCCATTAACTTCACTATATATATATATGCAACTAAATTTCGAGTTTCTTGGCTATCCTATTCACTATTCAGGGTTCTTCTCCTCCGAAATGGAAACATTAATGGCCAAGTTAATGGTTCTGATTCTTTTCCTATCCATGATTGCACCAAAAAGGGGTAATCATATACATAAGTGTTCATGTGTTGTTAAAATATCCAGAAATGTTTGTGTATAAATGTTCCTTTTCTTTACCTAAATTGCACTGTATTATGATCACATGATGCAATGTTTGCTGAATATGAGCAACTGTGCATAGCCGATCCGCAAAGAAGCGATGATGAGTTGCAGGCGGCGCTGAATTGGGCTTGTGGAAGTGGAGATGCAGATTGTAGCAAAATCCAAGTGAACCAACCATGCTATTATCAAAACACTTTGAAAGACCATGCTTCCTATGCCTTCAACAGCTACTTTCAGAAGTTCAAGCAGAGGTGGTTCTTGTTTCTTCCGAGGTTCTGCCATTACAACAGAAGCAGATCCTAGTAAGTTCTAAATTAAACTGATTCTAGATAACATATACATTATACAATATTATAATAATGCTTTTTAAGTAGAACATATGCATGTTCACATTGGCACAGAGTGCAAAAGCAGATCTAGAAGAATAGAAGGCCATGTGACATTGTAAAAAGTTTAGGAATATTAAAATTGACTAAATGCTTAGTTATATATAACATGTATGCCATCAAAAGGAGGAAAAGGCCAAGTAACTTGGCAAACAAGTCAAGGAATCAATCCAAGCTAGTAACTGTTACTCCCTCCATTGTTAATTAAAGTGGTATATTAAAATAACCGATGAATCACGAGACAATTTGTCTCTAGATATATCAGTTTTTTCATGTACCAGTACCACTTTGTTCAAATAAACTACTATTTCAGAACAAGGTATAACGAGTCCTTCTATTGAGAAATTTGTGTAGACGATAACACAATAATATATATCCTTTGATTGCAGGTCATGGTTCTTGCCACTTTGACTTCATTCCCTAATTGGAACTGTCACTGAAGACTCAAAAATAGCTGCAGCAGAATCTACAGCTTAGATTTTATTTTTTCCTTTCTTTTTATTGAGGCTGTGTAATCCCCATCAAGCATTGTGCTCTTGCCTCTATTTTTAATTAATTGAGTTTAATCTCAGTCTAAGACTGAGAAAGTTATTAAATCTTATGCAGATTAGTGTCCAATCTCAAAGAGCTTAATGATATGCTGCAAAATAACATTTGAGATTTCATAGCCAGTATGCTGCTGCATGGGAGTTTACTTTAAATATGGGGGAAATGAAAAGATTGAAAAACAATAAGAGTGCAGGGAAGCTTCACAACTAACAAGGATTCCCTTTGAATGATGAAAATCAGAACCATTTCAGCTTAGGAATAAATTAACATCAATGCACATATATAATTACAAAAACAAAAAAGGAAACAATGATAGATCCGACAAGCCACATATAACAGCCATCTAGTCACTGAAAATGCCGTAAAACAAGCAACGGCAAAGAAAACACTTAGGTGTGGGTAAAGCAGAATAAAGAATCACAATCATGTGAATATTTAAAAGCATTAATATGGAATGGAAACATGATCGGGAAGATGATAACAAAACACAAGTTAAAAAGAAAGAGATACAAACGGAATTTATGATGTCTAACAAGAAGAATCTCACTTACTTTTTATCCTTGCAATAGGCCTCTAGATATCATTTCACGAAGAAGTTTCTCCGCGTTATCATTTTCACCTTTTTCAAACAGAGCACCAATGATTATTTCATAAGTCACAGCATTTGGTAAGCAACCATTGTCTTCCATTTTCGACAATAAAGCCAATGCTTCATGAAGCAGGCCCTCTTTGCAAAGCCCATTGATCATAATGGTGTATGTCTTCACATCTGGACGATAGCCTTTAATGGAAAGATCTTGAAATATCTCTTTTGCATTTTTAAGTCTTCCACTTTTGCACAGCCCATCTATAAGTATGTTGTATGTATATATATTTGGATCAATGCCACTCTCTTTCATTTGATTGAATAACATAAGTGCCTTGTCATGTTGTTTGATATTGAACAAACCATCCAGCAAGGAACTGTAAGTGAATATATCAGCATGTTGACCTCTATCATGCATCTTTTCAAGAAGCTCCACAGCACAAAGGATTCTCCTTGATTTTCCCAAGCCATCGATTAGAGTATTGTAAGTAAACATGTCGGGAACCAAGTTCTTGCAACGCATCTCTTCAAGGAGATTCAAGGCATCATTGACCATTTTACTTTTGCACAAGCCATTAATCATGATATTGTAACTATAAACATTAGGAGACACACTACTTTGGGCCATTGTGTTGAATATATATTTTGCCTTATTTACCTGATTAACCAAACAATGCCCATCCATTAAGCTGCTATAAGTAACCACATCTGGTTTCACACCATGTTTTGTCATCACAGCCAATACGTTCTTAGCATCTTTGATCTTTCCTTCCTTGCATAACCCATCGATCAAAGTATTATAGGTCTGAACATTTGGAGTAATGTTTTTGAGCATCATATGATTTAATATATGAATGGCTTCCTTAAGTTGACCCGCAAGGCACAATCCATAAATCAGAGTTGTGTAAGTGATAACATTGGGAGAAATTCCCATAGCAAGCATTTCAGAGTGTAAATGTAAAGCGTCACTTACAAGTGTATCCTTGCAGAGGCTATCAATAATTGCGCTGTACATGACAACATCAGGAACAATCCCATACTGTGGGATCTTTCTCAACACTTGAATAGCAACTGATGTGTGTCCGCTCTTACAGAGTCCATTAATCAAGGTCCCATAGGTGACTTGATTAAAGTGAAATCCATGAGCCCGCAATCTGTCATGGAAGTGGAGCGCTTTTTCAACATTACCACAGAGACAGAGACCTTTCAGGATTGTTGTCAACGTTATGGTATCAGACTGAAAACCCATCCTGAAAATCTTGGCCAATACAGAGAAAGCAAGCGTCATACGATCCATGCCGCAACAACAATTGATTAAGATGGTCAAAGTAAATAAGTCGGGAGCGATTCCCCTGGCTTGCAATTGCTGAAAAAGGGAAACGGCGGCGTGGAAATGCTTCATCTTGGCAAGGGATCCCAAAATCTTGTTAAATTGGATGATGGGAGGAGTACGACGCATATAGAGCATGCGAGTGAAGGAATCAACAGCATCGTCAACTTCAGCAAGGGATGGAGGCTCAGAATGAAAGTGAAGGCTTGTCCAAGAAGGAGGGAGAGTGGAGAGTGGAACAAAATTAGGGATTTGACGAACAGAAACCATAAACCTTGTTGCATACAACATTGTTGATTCCTTCTGAATTCTGAATAAGAGAAATTTGCTACTACTTTTACATGTCTAGATTTTTATTCGTATATTTTGAGGGTAGTAGTTTTTGTAAACTTGCTCGTTCTTTTGTTAAAAATAGACTCGCGCATTGCGGTACATTAATTATAGTATATAATAAATATTAAAAATGGTTATGTTTTATAGAATTATATAAAATATGTATAAATTGAAGTTAAATTTAAAAAGTGTTTTATTTAAATTAATTTGTAGTATAAAGATTTAGATGTTAAAAATGTATTAAGTGACATTTTAATTTGATGGTTTGATTTTTCTATTTATTTTAATTGATGGACTTAGTCTCTTAATGTGGATGTAATTTTTTAATGACATCTACATTCAAAAAATTATGTAAAATTTTTTTTGAATAAATTATTTTTAATAAGAATAATTAAAATAGTATAAAGTGAAATTATCTGTTAATATTTTTCTTTGACTTAGAAAATGTCTTAAGTGATAACAATTTAAAATAGTGTTAGAGAATGTTCAAAACTGAATCTTTAATTTCCTTCACAACCGTTGTAAGTAAAAAGTTTACTTTCATTGTACCTTTAATTAGTTTATACAAATCATTTGCATCTTTTATTTTCAAATTTTTTATAGTATAGACTTTTTTTTCTTGTAACAAATGTTTGAATTTGTTAATCATATTTTTCTTCACAATTACATGAAGAGGTATTCCCATGCAGTGTTAGTAAATCATAGTTAATAATTAATTAAAAAAATTGATTACATTAATTTTTTTTAAAGTTATTAAAAAAACAATAAATAGCATATTGAAAGAAATATAATTTTAACGATATTAAAATACAATTATATATAAAGTATTATAAAATAATATAAAAATTATATAAAACAAAAATAATTGAAGTATTTTTTTTGTAAATTCAATTTAAAAATACAATAAATATGTTTGTTTTTGTATCTTTTCATCTAATATAATCATTTCTAAGAAAAAAAAGCTCCTTTTTGTTTGTGGGTGTTAATGTTTTTCCTAGACTAATCATGCGAACTTTGATAAATTGTCTGTTTGTTTAGTTATGTTGTCCAAAGAATAATGCTCTATTGAGTAAGTTTGAGATGTTGTGTAGTTCGAAAATAAATTTTTTGTGGTAAATTTGATGATAGTTGAAAGAATAGTGATAAGAGATCTATATAAGTAGTTTAGATAGTATGGAATTTGAATATTTGTAACGTAAAATTTATTATGATTAATAATATTATTATGACATTTATAATATAGATGTTTATTACATTTAATGAGTTATTTATAGAAATTAAAAAATTAATTATTGGGGTTATAAAAATTTATTGTATTATTTATAACGATAAGATATAATAAATATAAGAATTTTGTACCCTAATTTACATATATTTCTATTACTTGTATATTTTATTTTATTTGTTTTGCTGATTTGGAAATAATAGTTTATTTGAAAAAGATTGAGTAGTTAATTCTAAAGTTTTGCTAAATAAACGATATTGTTGACATGACATTAGTACGATAAGAAAGAAGTCTTAAAAATAATGTGGGTAAATTTATCCATTTACTTGTATATATTAAGAATAGATAAATAGATAGATAGATAGATTGAAAGATGTTCCCAAAATCAAAATATTGAGCTTTAGTCATGAGCACTATACCTCACAATCTCACATCACTTGTAGTACATGTAGAACTTGAACAATACTAGCTAACGCGATGTTGTATGAATACTATAACAAGAAATGAGTAGGTTCAAAACCTTCATGTTTCTTGGATTATTTATAGATGTCACAAAATGTGCAGGCCATGTTGCACAATTAAAGCAGAATTTATCTAACAGTTGCAGAAATACCTTTTCTTTCGCAATTTCAGCAGCTTCTTCCTTGGTGACCACATTTCTTGGTGATTTACTTTTGGCAGCAATATCAACCTGCTTTTGGAGTGTGTCCAGTAGAAAGCAATCATTACCATGCCGAGCTATCAAGGACACCGAAACAGGACACTTTTGGTAAATTCCTAATGGTATTGTGACATGAAAAGACAATCAGCAGAATGTGGATGAGAAAATAATCACAAGGGTGTGTATTTTTGCAATGCTACTCACAATCCACCCAAAGTAGCTTTTATTTAGCCACCAGTGGGATGAAATGATTATGTTGCTGTTAAGCCCATAACCATAACTCTTAAAGCACCAAACACAACCATGCAAAATCCCAGCAGAAGCAAATCACTTTGCTCTCTGATTCAACACATTCAATTGTGAGAATATTAAGTTTGTTTAAATTTCTCTCCCTCATTTGTGACTTGTGAGGATAGTGTGTATTATAATGTATTTGGGATTTGGGTTTGAGTGAAGTGTTGCTATTTACCACTTTGTATCTCAATTGGAAATTTGACTCGGCTAGTGTGGTTGTCCAAATTGTCTCTCTTTTTAAGTGTCACCTATCTTCTATCCTCTTCATATTTCATTGCAAAATTCATTGTTGTTGCCTTTGTTGGTGGACGTACACCATTTGTTTTTAGACTGGAGAGCTCTTTCAAAGTAGGAACACTAGAACCTAAATAGTCCGCCAGAGAACGCAAGAAAATAACTAAGCAGGAGGAATGTCCGTTATGGAAGAAGGTAGTTTGTTCCCGTAATAATTTGAATCCAGTTGTGCCTTTGTCCACCCAAGAATTACCTGTGCGGGGGGTCTGTGGAGGGATATTTGTCAGTTACAATTCACAAATCAAATACTAAGGCAGAAGATGATCAATGGGTTATCTATGGAGGTCGGAGACGGACGAGCTACTCGCTTCTGGGAGGATGTCTGGCTCCTTGGAGGTTTATTGAAAGATCGTTTTCCTAAACTCTACTCTGTTTCAAACCAAATAGAATCAGTGATAGGAGATTGTGGATTTTGGGATAGTTTAGAGTGGATATGGAACTTCCAGTGGAGACGACAACTGTTCCAATGGGAGTTGGATCTAGTGAACCAGCTACTTGATACGTTAAGGCTGGTTAGACTTGCATATGACAGACAGGATAGAGTTGTGTGAAAATATGATAAACAAGATGTTTTTTTAACTAACTCATTTATGCAGGTAATACAGGCGGAAATGGCCCCGAAGGATATCACAAGCTATAGCTTTACTAGTACTATCTGGAAAGGACTTGTTCCACCAAGAGTGGAGGTGTTTGTTTGGTTTGCCTTGACTGGCAGAATCAGTACGGATGAGAGACTGAGTCGGCTTGGGGTTATTAACCAACAAGATACTTTATGTGTATTATGTAATAACTGTGTTGAGTCTGGTCACCACTTGTTTATAGGCTGTAGTTTCTCTTGGCAGGTTTGGTGTTCATAGTTATCATATGTTGGTAGAACATGGTCTTGTTCGGGTACGTTGAAGGAGCATTTCCTAAGTTGGATTGAGAATTCAGATAGAAAGGCGGAATGTAAGGTTTGGATGGTGAGCTTTTGCGCGATTATTTGGAATTTGTGGTTGGAAAGGAATAGAAGACTGTTTAAGAATAAAAGAAAAGGAGTGGAGGAGATTATCAACATGTTCTCTCTGAGTTACACGGAGTGGCTAGGTGCGAACCCCTTTAGTTGTTGATGGCAATGCCGGAGATGACATGGGGATATAATTTACTGCTTGATTGCTGTTTTGCTTTTTATTTTATTCCGTGTTGACTACGCTCCACTTCATGTGTTGAGCTCTACTTTCAAAAAAAAAATAACTAAGTAATATTCATTTACAAAAGAAAAGAATAATTAAAAAATACAGAAAGAAAAAGGACATGTTAACAATGACCTCAAGATGAAAAATATTGGAGTAATAGAACATACTTCCAAAGAGCTTCTCAGCAGACATTTAGTTGCTGAAAACAATCATCAGCTACGGATTGCGTTGAAATATATATGGTACTTGCATAAGTATATGCCCAAAATATTAGGATCCCTTGCAAACCAGCCTGCAAAAGCCATTTCATTGTTAAAGTTAAAAAGAACTTCAACAATATGCATTTGATGACATAATATTAGCTTCCACAGAAAAATCATGATAAAGGAACTCTGTGCCATTTGGGATAACGCTATCATCACTGATCTTTTAGACTGAAGAAGTATACTAGTCAATAAAACAAATCACTTATTGTTTGTTTAACAACCTAACCGAAAAAAGATCTCATGTAAATTTATTAAAAAAAAAACTACAAAAAGGGAATAAATAAAAAAATATTTGGCAACCGGATGGATGTTGCTCCCAAAATAACTATGGTCTCTCAGGAAAAGTAATAAAGAAAAAAAAACTAGTTGTACAACAAATTAACAACTCCATTATTTGCTCATGATCTCATTGTTGCTCGTTTACACAGCTACTATTTTTCTACATTGTATTAGGACATGTAACATCTACAAAATTACTTTTATATTAATAAATCCATATTAGGAAGAGCTAAGAATATAATAACGCTTTCTTTGCATGTTGATGAAGCACATGGCTATAGCATGTTTGGGAATATATTATTTGAGGGAAACAATAAGAACTTAATTTTACAAAAATTGTTTCTAGAAGTTTGATTCTTAGCTTAACATCTTTTAATTATTTTTGTGGCAAATCATTTCTAAATCTGAATGTGACCTGTGTAAGCAGCATAATTTGTCACTGATAATTTGATCACATGATCCTTTTCATGTAATTTTTCATCACATTTTCACACCCTTATGGTGGGGCCCACATAAAATCTGATCCTGCTTGGTGCAGAGTGTCCACTTGAAATGGAATATGAACATTCCTTCTTAGCCGTTAGAAGCACACAACACATGCCCATAACTTCCATTTCCAATTAACTTCACTATAAAATATATATGCAACTAAATTTCTAGTTTCTTGGCTATCCTATTCACTATTCAGAATTCTTATCAGCTAGGCCTGTGTCTCCTCCAAAATGGAAACATTAATGGCCAAGTTAATGGTTCTGATTCTTTTCCTATCCATGATTGCAACAAAAAGGGGTAAATACATAAGTGCTCATGAGTTGTTAAAATATCCACCAATGTTTGTATATAAATGTTCATTTTTTCGCCTAATTGCATTATATTATGATCACATGATGCAGTGTTTGCTGAATATGAGCAATGGTGCATAGGCAGCATAGCTGATCCGCAAAGCAGCGACGATGAGTTGCAGGCAGCGCTGAACTGGGCTTGTGGAAGTGGAGGTGCAGATTGTAGCAAAATCCAAGTGAACCAACCATGCTATTATCCAAACACTTTGAAAGACCATGCTTCCTATGCCTTCAACAGCTACTTTCAGAAGTTCAAGCACAGAGGTGGTTCTTGTTTCTTCAGAGGTGCTGCCATTACAACAGAAGCAGATCCTAGTAAGTTCTAAATTAAACTGATTCTAGACAAAATATACATTATAAAATATTATAATAATGCTTATTAAGTAGAACATATGCATGTTCAGATTGGCACAGAGTGCAAAAGCAGATCTAGAAGAATAGAAGGCCATGTGACATTGTAAAAAGTTTAGGAATATTAAAATTGACTAAATGCTTAGTTATATATAACATGTATGCCATCAAAAGGAGGAAAAGGCAAATTAACTTGGCAAACAAGTCAAGGAATCAATCCAAGCTATTAACTGTTACTCCCTCCATTGTTAATTAAAGTGGTATATTAAAATAACCGATGAATCATGAGACAATTTGTCTCTAGATATATCAGTTTTTTCATGTACCATTTTGTTCAAATAAACTACTATTTCAGAACAAAGTATAATGAGTCCTTCTATTGAGAAATTTGTGTAGATGATAACACAATAATATATATCCTTTGATTGCAGGTCATGGTTCTTGCCACTTTGACTTCATTCCCTAATTGGAACTGTCACTGAAGACTCAAAAATAGGTGCAGTAGAATCTACAGCTTAGATTTTATTTTTTCCTTTCTTTTTATTGAGGCTGTGTAATCCCAACAAGCATTGTGCTCTTGCCTCTATTTTTAATTTATTGAGTTTAATCTCAGTCTAAGACTGAGAAAGTTATTAAATCTTATGCAGATTAGTGTCTAATCTCAAAGAGCTTAATGATATGCTGCAAAATAACATTTGAGATTTCATAGCCAGTATGCTGCTGCATGGGAGTTTACTTTAAATATGGGGGAAATGAAAAGATTGAAAGACAATAAGAGTGCAAGGAAGCTTCACAATAACAAGGATTCCCTTTGAATGATGAAAATCAGAACCATTTCAGCTTAGGAATAAATTAACATCAATGCACATATATAATTACAAAAACACAAAAGCAAACAATGATAGATCCGACAAGCCACATATAACAGCCATCTAGTCACCGAAAATGCCGTAAAACAAGCAACGGCAAAGAAAACACTTAGGTGCGGGTAAATCAGAATAAAGAATCACAATCATGTGAATATTTAGAAGCATTAATATGAAATGGAAAGATGATCGGAAAGATGGTAACAAAACACAAGTTAAAAAGAAAGAGATACAAACGGCATTTTGTGATGTCTAACAAGAAGAATCTCACTTACTTTTATCCTTGCAATAGGCTTCTAGATATCATTTCACGAAGAAGTTTCTCCCCGTTATCATTTTCACCTTTTTCAAACAGAGCACGAATGATTATTTCATAAGTCACAGCATTCGGTAAGCAACCATTGTCTTCCATTTTCGACAAGAGAGCCAATGCTTCACGAAGCAGGCCCTCTTTGCAAAGCCCATTGATCATAATGGTGTATGTCTTCACATCTGGACGATAGCCTTTAATGGAAAGATCTTGAAATATCTCTTTTGCATTTTCAAGTCTTCCACTTTTGCACAAGCCATCTATAAGTATGTTGTATGTATATATATTTGGATCAATGCCACTCTCTTTCATTTGATTGAATAACATAAGTGCCTTGTCATGTTTCATACTGAACAAAGCATCCAGCAAGGAATTGTAAGTGAATATATCAGCATGTTGACCTCTATCATGCATCTTTTCAAGAAGCTCCACAGCACAAAGGATTCTCCCTGATTTTCCCAAGCCATCAATTAGAGTATTGTAAGTAAACATGTCGGGAACCAAGTTCTTGCAACGCATCTCTTCAAGGAGATTCAATGCATCATTGACCATTTTACTTTTGCACAAGCCATTAATCATGATATTGTAACTACAAACATCAGGAGACACACTACTTAGGGCCATTGTGTCGAATACATATTTTGCCTTGTTTACTTGATTAACCAAACAATGCCCATCCATTAAGCTGTTATAAGTAACCACATTTGGTTTCACACCATGTTTTGTCATCACAGCCAACACGTTCTTAGCATCTTTGATCTTTCCTTCCTTGCATAGCCCATCGATCAAAATACTATAGGTCCGAACACCTGGAGTAATGTTTTTGAGCATCATATGATTTAGTACATGAATGGCTTCCTTAAATTGACCCACAAGGCACAATCCATAAATCAGAGTAGTGTAAGTGATAACATCGGGAGAAATTCCCATAGCAAGCATTTCAGAGTATAAAAGAAAAGCCTCACTTACAAGTGTATCCTTACAGAGGCTATCAATAATTGCGCTGTACATGACAACATTAGGAACAATCCCATACTGTGGGATCTTTTTCAACACTTGAATAGCAGCTGCTGTGTGTCCGGTCTTACAGAGTCCATTAACCAAGGTCCCATAGGTGACTTGATCAAACTGAAATCCATGAGCCCGCACTATGTCATGGAAGTGCAGTGCTTTTTCAACATTACCACAGAGACAGAGGCCTTTCAGGATTGTTGTGAACGTTATGGTATTAGACTGAAAACCCATCCTGAAAATCTTGGCCAATACAGAGAAAGCAAGCGTCATACGACCCATGCCGCAACAACAATTGATTAAGATGTTCAAAGTAAATAAGTTGGGAGCGATTCCCCTGGCTTGCAATTGCTGAAAAAGGGAAACGGCGGCGTGGAAATGCTTCGTCTTGGCAAGGGATCCCAAAATCCTGTTAAACTGGAAGATGGGAGGAGTACGACGCATAGAGAGCATGCGAGTAAAGGAATCAACAGCATCGTCAACTTCAGCAAGGGATGGAGGCTCAGAATGAAAGTGAAGGCTTGTCCAGGAAGGAGGGAGAGTGGAGAGTGGAACAAAATTAGGGATTTGACGAACAGAAACCCTAAACCTTGTTGCATACAACATTGTTGATTCCTTCTGAATTCTGAATAAGAGAAATTTGGTACTTCGTTATGATGTCTAGATTTTTATTCGTTTATTTTGAGGGTATTATACTTTTAATAAGCTTGCTCACTAGCATAAATCAATACCTCATTAGTCATTACAACCCTACTATGGTCCATTTTCGTTTGTTTATTTCAAGTTTCAAGTTAATTTTCAAATATATCAATTCAAATGATTTTTAAATAGCATGAAATTTAATAGAGATGTCTATAAGATCAAAATTGTAAGATAAAAATTAGGAATTTGAGATCTTACCACAAGGTAGTAAGATACCTTAAGACACCAATCCAGCAGAAGCAAATCATTTTGCTCTCTGATTCAACACATTCAATTATGAGAATATTAAGTTTGTTTAAGTTTCTCTTCCTCATTTGTGACTTATGAGGATAGTGTGTATTATATTGTATTTGGGATTTGGGTTTGAGTGAAGTGTTGCTATTTAAATACACCATTTGATTTTAGACTGGAGAGCTCTTTCAAAGTAGGAACACTAGAACCTAAATAGACCGTCTAGAGAACACAAGAAAATAACCAAGTAATATTCATTTACAAAAGAAAAGAGCAATTAAAAATAAGAAAGAAAAAGGACATGTTAACAATGACCTCAAGATGACATAATGTAAATTTAGCACATAGCAACACAACATACTTCCAAAAAGCTTCTCAGCAGAGATTTAGTTGCTGAAAACAATCATCAGCTATAATAAATATATATGGTACTTGCATAAGTAAATGGCCAAAATATTAGGATCGCTTGCAAACCAACAAAAGCCATTTCATTGTTGAAGTTAAAAAGAACTTCAACAATATGCATTTTATGACATAATATTAGCTTCCACGGAAAAATCATGCCATTTGGGATAACGGTAGGGGTGTTATCGGTTCGGTTTGGTTCGGTTTTAGACCAAAAACCAATCGAACCGATCTGTTCGGTTTTCACATAATACTAATCAATTAGTTTGTTGTTTGCGCAACAACCGAATCGAACCGAACCGAACCGAATCAAAAGCAGTTTGATTCGGTCGGTTTTTTCGGTTTTTTAAATCCTAACTAATAGAAAATTAATCTTAGTAAAATGATGTTCAAAACAATCAATAAACTGAAACAATATTATATTACATTTAAATTCAACACAATTTCAACTCATTCCAACAACTAAACATAAAACAAACACATTTGTTAAGTCTAAAATTTCCATTTCAATGTATTACTAAACCACTTATGCGGTTCGGTTCGGTTTCTGTCGAGCCAATCGAAAACCGAACCGAATCGATCGGTTTATTTCGGAAAAAACCGATTTTTTTCGGTTTTTATTCGGTTGTTGTAATTTCGGTTCAGTTTTGCGGTAAATTTAGGTTTGGTTCGGTAACTTACACCCCTAGATAACGGTATCATCACTGATCTTTTAGACTGAAGAAGTATACTAGTCAATAAAACAAATCACAAATCAAATCATGCATACCAATAATGTAGAGGCTTTTTGAAACAGGTATGCTTCCAACATGAGAGACTGCCCCATATATTTTGGTTATTGATGATGTATATATATACTTGTAGTTTGGTTGATCTGGTTATGTTGTAAAGTGGCCCTGTTTATTTATTCTCAGATAACTTATTGTTTGTTCAACAACCTAAGCGAAAAAAACTCATGTAAATTTATAAAAAAGAAAAAAAAAACACTACAAAAAAGGAATAAATAGAAAAATGTTCGGCAACCGGATGGGTGTTGCTCCCAAAATAACTATGGTCTCTCAGGAAAAGTAATAAAGAAAAGAAGACTAGTTGTAGAACAAGTTAACAACTCCATTTATTTGCTCATGATCTCATTGTTGCTCGTTTACAGTTATTATTTTCTACAAACATTGTCGTTTCGAGGGTTACTTGAAACGTGGATTTGGGCCTGAACATGAGGTTCAAGTCCCTTTGAGAGGCAGTGTCCTACTTGTCGGTGACGAGGTGCTGCATGTCCGAATTCCTCGTGAAAAGGTGGGGGTGATACCTGCAAGAGACTCCGATACTTAAGTTAGCAAGATTAACGTATTTATAGTAGAGTTTGATGACCGCCTTTGTTGGAGTAGTTCCATCTTTTTTGATGGATTAGCGTTCCTTTTATCCTGAAAATTTGTTGGGATCCACCTTCTAGATGAGGTAGAGGTAGAGGTAGTAGAAGAGATTTTTCCAATCAGTTATTTGTTAAATCAACTAATCAAGTAAGGCTGGACTCTTATTGATGTCCAACCTCTTTAAAAAGGTCGGGTTTATAATAAGGTCCACCTTTTCTGGTGAACCTTTTGCTGTTTTTTAGACCTGGCCCGTTGGACCAGAATATGAATAATTGTTTTAGAACATGTAACATTTACAAAATTGCTTTTAATATTAGTAAATCCTTGTTGAGTTGGAAGAGCATTGACATTAGGAAGAGCTAAGAATATAATAACGCTTTCTTTGCCTATTGATGAAGCACATGGCTATAGCATGTTTGGGAATATATTATTTTAGGGAAACAATAAGCACTTAATTTTACAAAAATTGTTTCTAGAAGTTTGATTCTTAGCTTAACATCTTTTAATTATTTTTGTGGCAAATTATTTCTAAATCTGAATGTGACCTGTGTAAGCAGCATAATTTGTCACTGATAATTTGACCACATGATCCTTTTCATGTAATTTTTCATCACATTTTCACACCCTGATGGTGAGGCCCACATAAAATCTGATCCTGCTTGGTGCAGAGTGTCCACTTGAAATGGAATATGAACATTCCTTCTTAGCCGTTAGAAGCACACAACACATGACCATAACTTCCATTTTCCATTAACTTCATTATATAATATATATGCAACTAAATTTCTAGTTTCTTGGCTATCCTATTCACTATTCAGGGTTCTTCTCCTCCAAAATGGAAACATTAATGGCCAAGTTAATGGTTCTGATTCTTTTCCTATCCATGATTGCACCAAAAAGGGGTAATCATATACATAAGTGTTCATGTGTTGTTAAAACATCCACCAATATTTGTGTACAAATGTTCATTTTTTTTACCTAATTGCATTATATTATGATCACATGATGCAGTGTTTGCTGAATATGAGCAATGGTGCATAGCTGATCCGCAAAGCAGCGACGATGAGTTGCAGGCAGCGCTGAATTGGGCTTGTGGAAGTGGAGGTGCAGATTGTAGCAAAATCCAAGTGAACCAACCATGCTATTATCCAAACACTTTGAAAGACCATGCTTCCTATGCCTTCAACAGCTATTTTCAGAAGTTCAAGCACAGAGGTGGTTCTTGTTTCTTCAGAGGTGCTGCCATTACAACAGAAGCAGATCCTAGAAAGTTCTAAATTAAACTGATTCTAGATAACATATACATTATACAATATTATAATAATGCTTTTTAAGTAGAACATATGCATGTTCACATTGGCACAGAGTGCAAAAGCAGATCTAGAAGAATAGAAGGCCATGTGACATTGTAAAAAGTTTAGGAATATTAAAATTGACTAAATGCTTAGTTATATATAACATGTATGCCATCAAAAGGAGGAAAAGGCAAATTAACTTGGCAAACAAGTCAAGGAATCAATCCAAGCTAGTAACTGTTACTCCCTCCATTGTTAATTAAAATGGTATATTAAAATAACTGATGAATCACGAGACAATTTGTCTCTGGATATATTGGTTTTTTCATGTACCACTTTGTTCGAATAAACTACTATTTCAGAACAAAGTATAACGAGTCCTTCTATTGAGAAATTTGTGTAGATGATAAATATATATCGTTTGATTGCAGGTCATGGTTCTTGCCACTTTGACTTCATTCCCTAAATATTGGAACTGTCACTGAAGACTCAAAAATAGCTGCAGCAGAATCTACAGCTTAGATTTTATTTTTTCCTTTCTTTTTATTGAGGCTGTGTAAATTGTAATCCCCATCAAGCATTGTGCTCTTGACTCTATTCTTAATTAATTGAGTTTAATCTCAGTCTAAGACTGAGAAAGTTATTAAATCTTATGCAGATTAGTGTCCAATATCAAAGAGCTAAATGATATGCTGCAAAATCATTTGAGATTTCATAGCCAGTATGCTGCTGCATGGGAATTTACTTTAAATATGGGGGAAATGAAAAGATTGAAAGACAATAAGTGTGCAGGGAAGCTTCACAACTAACAAGGATTCCCTTTGAATGATGAAAATCAGAACCATTTCAGCTTAGGAATAAATTAACATCAATGCACATGTATAATTACAAAAACAAAAAAGGAAACAATGATAGATCCGACAAGCCACATATAACAGCCATCTAGTCACCGAAAATGCCCTAAAACAAGCAACGGCAAAGAAAACACTTAGGTGCGGGTAAATCAGAATAAAGAATCACAATCATGTGAATATTTAAAAGCATTAATATTAAATGGAAAGATGATCGGGAAGATGGTAACAAAACACAAGTTAAAAAGAAAGAGATACAAACGACATTTTGTGATGTCTGGCAAGAAGAATCTCACTTACTTTTATCCTTGCAATAGGCCTCTAGATATCATTTCACGAAGAAGTTTCTCCGCGTTATCATTTTCACCTTTTTCAAACAGAGCACCAATGATTATTTCATAAGTCACAGCATCCGGTAAGCAACCATTGTCTTCCATTTTCGACAAGAAAGCCAATGCTTCATGAAGCAGGCCCTCTTTGCAAAGCCCATTGATCATAATGGTGTATGTCTTCACATCTGGACGATAGCCTTTAATGGAAAGATCTTCAAATATCTCTTTTGCATTTTTAAGTCTTCCACTTTTGCACAAGCCATCTATAATTATGCTGTATGTATGTATATTTGGATCAATGCCACTCTCTTTCATTTGATTGAATAACATAAGTGCCTTGTCATGTTGTTTCATACTGAACAAAGCATCCAGCAAGGAATTGTAAGTGAATATATCGGAAGGTTGGCATCTCTAATGAACTAGATCCACAGCAAACAGAAGGTTGCATATCTTTTCCTCTATGCAAACCCTTTCCTCAGAACCAGCATTAGTATGAAGGCACTTCTTCTTAGCTTTTCTATAAAATTCTGCTTCAGAATTTCTACCGTTTCTTTCCAAACCAGCAACCAGTACATTGTAAGTTCCTAAAGCAGTCAGAAACCCTTTTGCGCACATACTTTTGTGTATATCAAGTGCCTTGTTAACTCTTCTAGAGGCGAAATAAGCGCTAATTAAAGCAGTATAGGTAGCAGTGCACTTATGGTTATCAGGTAACAAGTTGAAAATCGTCACAGCATAAGCAGGCTTCTTAGCGCAACCAAGCCTATAGATCAAAATTGAAGCCAGGTAGATTCCAAGAGAATGACCGGCTCTAGACATTTCCTCAACGGTTTCGACTAGCTGCGAAAACATATTTGATCTGATCAACAAGCCTATCAAGGAAAGATATCCTTGTCTCTCCATGTATATGCCCATTTTTACGCTATACGTGAATGCTAACAAAGCACCTTCAGGTCTGGAATGGGAACAATTTACCTCTATAATGGATGAGATACCCTTATGATCTAAAGGTATTTTCTTATCCATCATTCCAGCAAGTAAATGATCAATAGCAACCAGATTTCTCTTTCTCAAGAGAACAAATAGAAGCTCTTTATCTACATCAACTGTGAAACAGTCATTATCCTTTCTAATGGTGCCAGAATCAATATAAAATTGAGGATTGACTTGCCTTATGAGCGCATCACTTTCCCCAGCAACTTTAAAAGCTTTCAATGCTTCGACAAAAACAGGGTAACGAAGAACAAGGCGGTTTTCTTTCATATACCGCAGGATATGGGTCATGAACATAATCCCTCCAATTTTAGCACACCTCTCAATCAAAATATTGCATGCAGCTTTGTCAGGTTGCACCCCAGCCTCCTGCATCTTTTCAAATATTTCAAGGGCATCTTTGCATTTTCCTAAAATACAAACACACAAAAAAATAATAACCATTACTGACAAAACAGAAGGCAATAACAAATTTCTGAGAGCAATTGAATTGAACTAAGCAAAAGAGAAACGCTCTGAACTTTGAATACCCTCTTAGGCAACATAACAAACACATGGAAGGCAAGAAAGAAACACTAACCAGAGCCAACAAGGTACTCCATTAGAATGGTATAAGTGTAGCAATTAGGAGCACAACCAGATTCAATCATCTCCTTGTAAACACAAGTAGCCTCCTTAACCCTACCATGATCAAATAGAATCTTGATATAAGCAGTGTAAGAAACAACAGTAGGGTAACAACAATCCTTCGACTTCATCTCCTTCCACAACTCCATGGCTGCATCAATGTCCCCAGAATTCGAAAGCCAATGCATCATGCAAGTGTAGGTAATAGAATCAATGTTAACATCATTGTCTTGCATTTGCTTGAAAACGTGCTTCATGGAAGAGATTCTACCAGCTTCTCCAAAGATATCAATCATGGTGGTGTAAGTGTACTGATCATGCTTGAAGCCTGTGAGTTTGGAAGCCCAGTTGAAGAACAACCATGCTTTCTCCATTGGAGGGTGGGATTTTAGGACTTGGTTTACAGTGTAAGAGTCCCATGGCAATGGAAGGTTCTCGAGCTCTTTCTGAGCTGAATCCCAAGTTGAATACTTTAGAGTCTTGTATATGTTTCCAATGACGTTTCTCATGTACTCTTTGGGATCACAGTGAGAATCTTCTTCCTTCTTGTTCGTGTTCTTGTTCTTCTTCTTCTCCTTCTTGTTTTGTTGAAGCTGGTGAAGAGAGTGCATATAAATATAATTTGCGGAAGGAGCGAACTTTCTGATGAGAAATCCATGGAGATTCCATGTTCTGAGCATTGATAGCATCTCCGGTGGATGAGGAACAGACCAACGACGGCAGCTCTTCCGGCGGTGCTCACATCCACGCCTAGCAAGACAAAGGAAGCCAGGCAGAGGGTGGCCCAGTGGGCTTCGAAAATATTCACTATATTTGGGCCTAGGCCCAGTTGTTAACCAAAAAACGGAAAGAAGGTCAAGCCCAAAAAAAGGGTAAATTATTAGAAGTGAAGCTTACTACTCATGATCTGACAAAAAAAAAAAAAGGTTACTACTCATGAGAAGTTGTTTTATGAAAAGATGAAAATTAAAAATTGCTAAATAATTTAATATATTTGATTAAATTTTTATTTAATAATTTTTAATTATTATTTTTATATAAAGACAACTTTTATGTGAATAGTGATCTGAATTTGAATTTGAATTCCATTTTTTTACATGACTTAACCCCTTTTTTTAACCTCAAAAGGTAGTAATTATAAGCTTGATACAACGTTAGCATTCTTGTTTTGATTTTCTTACTTGACTTCCATTGGTTTCTCCAATAGTTTAGGAAGGAATTAAAGTTGAGAAGGCTTTGCAAGCTATAAGTTGAGTCAACTAGTACATAATTTCGTTGGCCAAGTATTCTACATACTCACTGTTTATAATTTAGAAATTACAACTAACTGAATATTTCCATCAAAGTCAAACCAATTGACTAATGAACCCAACATTCTGATTAAGACATCATATACAACCAAAAGTCTACATTAATTGAGGAGTTATTCTATTTCTAACCACATATATTGTCTCTTGATTGAGGAATTATTAATTCTAGTCTAGAACCTCAGGAGAACAAAGAAAAATTATATATTTTTTGAATTTTTTCATATTCTTTTTTTTTTTTTGTTCACGGTATCCCCAAGCCCGACAAGTTAAGGACTAATCTGTTGCGGATCAGAACTCCATTTAAGGGTCTGTCACTGACTAATGAGTTGCTGCATGTATAAGGTGGGATTCGAATCTCCAACACTTGCTTAAGCGGACGAGTGAGCTGACCACTCGACAAACCCAAGTTGGTTAATTTTTTCATATTCTATATATGGAATATAATATAAGATTATTATTATTATTTCATCTTTGAAAATAACTCTACCCACATTTGTAAGAGATCATAATTTCTTTTAGGTCAAGCGTATACCTTTGAACATTGATGAGCATAAAATATGGGACATAGACTATAAACACAGCTTGGCTTACAAGTTAAAATAATTTTGTATTATTACGTTTAAGAAGAGAGTTAACTGTTGGCCCAAATAAGTGAATAACTATAAAATTGGTAATGAAATAGTATCATATTCTAAATTTATTCTTTTCCGTAGAAAATGGTTATTATCAACCAAAGTTTTAAGCATATATACATGGTTCCAATTTTGAAAAAAATAATAATGAAGCATAGCATTACATAGCTAATGTATGTGTAAACAATATGTCACATGCAAAAACTATATATATAATATATCCCCCAAAAAGCTTGTTTGATCACAATTTTTTATCTTATTAAAGAATTGCATGCACATGTGTAACCGCATGCATCATCAACTTGCAATTATAACTTATTAAAAAATAAAATAAAATAAAAAAGAGACCACTTCAATAAAAATGTTTAAAATGTCTTTTTTTTAAAGGTATTTTTTTATTAATTAAAATTTAATATATATAATCGATTAGATTATATTATTTTTGTCAAAATTAGATGAGACAAATTAATTTGGCCAAAAAATCGGTAAACCAAACTTTAAATCGATCTAAATTAATATTTTTTTATAGAAAATGACTCTTATTATATATATTATTTAATTTTAAAAATCCTAAATTCTAACCCTATAACGACACAGAAAAAAGAAAAAAAAAAGAAAAAGATTAAAATTTAGGGTTCTCAATAAATATATATATATATATATATATATATATAATAAAAATATTTTAGTCATTCTTTATAATAGGAATATTGTAAGTATTTTTTATAAAAAAATATTAATTTAGATCGATTTAAGATATAATTTATCGATTTTTTGGCCAAATCAATTTATCTGATCTAATTTTAATAAAAATAACATAATTTAATAAATTATATATATTAAATTTTAATTATTTAAAAATACCTTTAAAAAAAGAAACGTCTTTCTCTAAGTTACTCCAAAATAAAAAACTATAGACATCAATTAGACAAATACGGATTGGCATGATATGTATGGAAATTGAAAAAAGGCAAACAATGTTATCCTTAAATCAGATATGAAACCTGAAGAGATGTAAACTCATTGTCACAGTTCCCAATTTGCATATTACCGCGTTATCAACAAATGAATACATACCCTAAAATGTTGAGCAAAGAATTTGTTCCAAAAACAAACAAAATTAAAGATGGGGCACATGTGCTAAGAGGGTCCCATATGTTACCCTAAATGCATGGCAGCACAACATGATGAAACCCTTCATTTTACAAAGTCTGAAACTTTGGTAATTGATAGGAATAAGGACAAATTCTTGTTCTCGCAGATTAAAAAGACACAACATTGTGCTATCTATCTTACCCTAAAGCCCTAACATGGGCGGTGTGGTGACATGAAAAATTTGGATACAAAAGTCAAACTTGTCATCATGGCTTTTTTTGGTTTTGTAATATGCTCTTCAGCTCCTAGGACTTGGTAACATATGTTAGAATAGATGCAATTGAACCATGCATAACCATGAAATATACAAAGGAAATTTTTTCAATTGTACCAATACACAATATATAAGAGTAAACACTCAACTCGGTCCCTGTCCATATTAAATTAGGACAACGCGATCTCTTACAAAAAAAGTAACACACGTCAGTCCTTGTTTATGTATAAAATAACTCATCGCGCTCCCTCCCATGTATTCCCGTCCATGGACAGGGACCGGCGTGGGTTACTTTTTTGGTGAGGGATCGCGTTGTCCTAATTTAAAATGGACAGGGACCGGGTTGGATGTTTACTAAAAAAATATTAAAATTAGTAGTGTCAAAAAATATTACAAATTTTTTATTTTTTATTAAGATATAATTAGTTAAAAATATGACACTTATATATGTTGAATATATTTTAAATATAATACTGCTCGATATTCATCCGATATACTAAATCAGTAAAAGTGTTCGCATGTCATAATTGATATAACATGGAAAAAAATATGTATTAAAATATTGAATCATTTGTTATATTGACACATTGTGTAATAAATACAAATAATGCAACATAAGTGTTAAAGATATAAAAGATAAGAGAAGATTGACGGAAAAGAATGACACATAAGTAAAAAAATTGATAATACACAATAAAATTAGTGAATATTACCTTGGTCATAAGATGTTTCACGTTGGCTATGTGAAAAGATGTTGGTAAAAAGAATTGGTAAAATATCTATTATACCCTTAGTAATGAACTAGTTATATTCGAAATTTCCTATTAACTTCTTTATTTTTTCACTGGCGAACAGCCACGAAGCAAAGTTAGGTTCTATACTTTCCAAAGAAAACAAAATCTGATATAAGAGAATAATAAATTTGTCAATAATAAAAAAATTAATTTTTTCATAACAAAAAAAGTATTTTTTTATGAATATTAAACTTATTTTGATATGGTGATTAATTTTTTGTGTTAAGTTAATATAATTGTATAAAATAAGTTCTATATCTACATTATTAAAATCTTTTAACTTTTTGAATTTATTGAAAAATTAATATGTTTAGGTTAATTTTTTCTAATATATTAATTTTAATAAATTGAATAAGAATTAATTTAAAAATGAAAAAATATCATGGCTTAATTTTTTTCTATAAAAAAAAATTTGGATATTTTTGTTGAAAATTGACCTTTTATTGAAAAAATTTGGATATTGCTGTAAGTGGAACAGGGCTAATATATAAGGTGGATCATAAGTCATAACTAAAACACAAAATAAGTGTTGAACACTATATGTGTGTCATGCTTGGACGAATCTTTGACGATGTTGTAGTAACATCCCTTGCGTATCCAATTATCAAATATCAATATTAGACAAAACACCACTTTTATTTCTATACTTACTAAAAATAATTTCTAAAATATCAACTGTAGTAAAATTTTAAAAATTAGTCAACTAGTCTTTATATAATTTTTTTTATAATATTAAATTTTTTTTTAGTAAACACCCAATCCGGTCCCTGTCCATTTTAAATTAGGACAACGCGATTCCTCACAAAAAAGTAACCCACACCGGTCCCTGTCCATGGACGGGAATACATGAGAGGGGGCGCGATGAGTTATTTTATGCATAGATAGGGATCGGCGTGGGTTACTTTTTTTGTGAGGGATCGTGTTGTCCTAATTTGATATGGACAGAGACCAGGTTAAGTGTTTACTCAATATATATATATATATATATGAATAATCACATTTAAATATATATGGTAGACAAATTTATTTTCTTTCCTTCAAAGATATTTGATATTATTTCTTAGTAAACCTATCTACTAATTAAGAAACAGAATGATGATAAATCTAATATTCTTGTATGTACTTATAAATGGGTAAGTCTGCATAAATATGATTTGTTTATTTTCTGGAATATAATAATGTTGGAAATTGAGGAGAGACAAAGGTGTATGAGGGAAGGCCTACATATTCACTCTATAAGGCATGCAATTTGGTTTACAAAGAGTTTGCAGTCTTTGCACCCAAAAGTACTACAATAGCTAGAAGGCATGCAAGGAGGGACAACCTTTTTGGCTTTTGCTACTCTTCAATCAAGAATATTAGAACTCCTCTAATCTTGATTATTATGCAATTAGGTTAATCATTAAGCTAAGGTTACAAATATATAGGGAATTGAACTTCATAAAGGGTTAATCAATATTATAATAAGTAAAGCACTAGCTAGGTCATTCTTTTGGAAATTATGCCTTTTTTCCAATTTTATATAGCTTAAAAAAATTAATCTCCCATCAATACAATAAATTCATGGTAGAAACTTAGGTGCAATCGACTTTACGTGAAGTTGATACCTGAAAGTCGTTAGATAATTTGACTGATTTGACTAAATTTTCATCTAACAACTCTTAGGTATCAACTTCACGTGAAGTCAACTTCATCTGAGTTTTCACCTAAATTCATAAATTAGCTTCCAGCTTATAAATTAGCACAACAACTCAAGTGATAGAAGAAATTAATTAACCTAGTTAATTAAAATTGAAGATTGGATTAGTCAATTTATAGAGAAGTGCTACGTGGAGAAATTTAATGAATTTGGAGGGTGAATGGTGTAACAAATAGGTGACGTGCCTAATGAAAAAGAAGTAAAGAACTCAACTATGTCCATTGAATTGAATCATTTGGTCGGTTTCTCATCAACTTAATTTGTCTCTTCCTTTAGCACGGTTCAATAGTTATGAAAGGACATATATCCCCTCATAATTCAGATCTCTCTATTTGTGCATATAGAATCTCTCATCATCTTTGCTTTCTATGCTTAGAGTGGTACATCCTTTTATTTTACTAATAAAAGCAATTACAAAAAAAGTTTAATTACTCTACTAGTTTCTATAGTTTTGCAAAATTTTCAATTAGGTCTCTATACTTTTTTTCTTTTAATTGAGTTCTTGCACTAATTTTTTTTTTAATTGGGTATCTACACTTTTTTTTCCTTTTATTTAGGTCTCTGTACCAATTTTATTTTTTTAATTGGGTCTCTATAAAATTAAGCTAATTATTACTAAGAGGGACTTAATTGAAAAAAAAACTTTGGTGCAGGGACCCAATTAAAAAGAAAAAAAGTATAGGGACCTAATTGAAAATTTCACGAAATTATAAGGGCTAATAGAGTAATTAAACCTTACAAAAAATATTAATTTAAAAAAAAATTAATTTCTTAATTAAAAAATATATCATGTACATAAAGTTATGCATATATCACAATTCAAAAAAAAAAAAAATTATCTGTTTTGTGTTTTAAAGATACATATCAAATTTATAAATTAAAATTTTTGTTAAAAATATAAAAAAAAAATTAAATTTTTAATACATTTATTTTATATTTGTTAAATAAAAATATTTAAAATTTTTTACTAAAAATAAACTTATTATAAGATATAATGGGATGAGTTAAATAGGTTGAAAAGGATATTTAATTAAGTTGAAGTTAAAACTTCAATTGAGGCAGGGTTAATATCTTTGCATTAGATTAAGTCACTTTATTAATATACACATACATGAAGTGCAATAATTGGAAAAAGGTTAACACGGTGGTAATGTTATACCTTTGACTCTTTCAACTGTATTATAACTTAGAAGCATGAGTCTCCATTTAAAAGTTGAAAAAACCCATAATATTCAAGTTGAAATTCAATCGGAGTCCATAAATTGAATTAATCAACGATGATAATAAAGTAGCTAGTTTATATTAGGTCCTTTTCAACTCGGTTCTATTTTTTTTTTTCCGGTCCAAGTGGCCTGGGTGGATCTTAGATGTAAATTAAAAGCTTAAAATAATTATAGTCATAGAAGCAATATTTAATCATGGAGGTCATCTTCACTAAAGTTTTTTTAAAAATAAAATGTAAAAAAATTTAAAAAAAATTGAATATCAATTATCAAAATAAGAATATATCTCCAAATTAATCTTTTATTAAACATTTATAAAAGCATTTACAAATTGTCATTGCTATTTTGACTAAATTCGTCACTAATTACATATGAAAAAAAACTGTCGCTAAAATCCATCGACAATTTAAAAGATTTTAGTAGTGATCAAAACTATATTTTTATATTAATAGCAAACTCAAATCCTTAAAAAATTGGAGCCTAACTCTTACCAAGTATATATCCCAACCTTACCTTCTTCACTTGTTGAGCTAGAAGGTAAATTAAGTACAAAATCCAAAATATTTAATATTTGCCAATCTTGAACACAATCTGTGGCGCATAGAAGAATAAACATGGAAATAGATTTTTTTAATTTTTTTAATTGTTTAATAAAATGTGATATCTCACTTTATATTATTTAAGTAGGACCAAAATATATATATATGTAAAAATATATTGAATAATAAAAAATTATACTTTACTAAATTGATTAAAAAAAATTAGAAAATTTACTTCCGGAATAAACATAATTAGGGGTGTTCAAATCTAAACCTAATTCAAATTAAACCGCTCATCCAATTCAATCCAAACCGAAAACCGATTAATACCGCACTAATTCGGATTTGATTGGATTCTATTTTTTGCAAACCGCTAGATTGGATCAGATTTCGAATCTACTTCATAACCGATCGAATCCAATCCAATCCAAACCGTACAAATTGCTATAATATTATTATTTTATTATTATATTTACAATTATACTTATAACATGTTCAATTTGTTATACATTTTTCTATTATTCATGTATTATTATTATTTAATAAATATTTTATGTTCAAAATGTTATTTATTTATTTATTTATTTTAACTAGTCTATAATTTTATTTCTATTGTTATTTATCGTTGACTTTTTAAAATATTGTTAAGACTTGTTATGTCATTATTGATTATTTAAAATTTGATATTAAGACTTGTTATATGTATTTAATTTTTTTAATTTACAAAATTATAAATCCAATTCAATCCAAACTGCTTGAAATTGAATCGATTTTTTTTTTAAATCATCCAATCCAAACTACACCGCAAATAAAATTAATTTTTGAATCAAATGAATTTTTGACTCAAAATCGATCCAAACCGCACCACGAACACCCCTAAACACGACTCCAAATTGGAGCAACTGGCGAATAAAATAAAGGCCTAAAGGGTATATTGAAGATAAGAAGTGTGGGCCATTATGTACACTCACTTGGGAGTTTTAAGAGGACAAAGTATTAACAAGATTCCCCCCTTTTTCCCCTTTAGTTTATGGTTCTTTGTTATATTTGATTCCACAAAGCATATTTAAGGGGTAAAATTACTTGCTAAATCACATCAATAGGAGGGAAATGATTTTCAATAATGGACGTGTAATAGTTTAAATTATAACATAGCAAACCCTTCAATGTTTTTTAATCTTTAATTTTAAGTTTTTTTTTTTAATAGAGAAATAATATATTAGGCTTTTGTGCAATGGATATCTTTCAAAATTTGATTCAATAAGAACATGATAATATAGCAATCTCATAAGAGCACGCGTATAAAGTTGTGATATATGGTGGACCTAAATAAATAATAATAATAATAATAGTGGTAGTAAGGCCAAGTAGCAATAATAAAAAACCATAGTCATGAGTTGATCTTTGCTTTAATTTGTCTTTTATATTTTAGTTTAATTTATATTTGTTTTCTTTAAAAACGGTCAGTTTATTTTAAGTGTGAGATTATAATAATAGTGTAAAAACGTGGATTCAAAGTCAGTTATTCAGAAAAACAATGCGTTTGTTTATTCTTTCTTTCAAAAAGTTAATATTTTTTTATTCCTATTCTAGAATGTATATATTATGTATATATATATAAAAAAATCTATTATATAGAGTTAGCTGTTTCTAAAATTTTATAGGATTAAATGATTAATCAAAATTGTATTATGGCAAATCTACTATGTTTGGCATTAACGTAAAAACAATTATTAAGAAAATGGTTGAAACATAATTATCACGGATTGTTTATTACTAATAACACTTTACCTACCTTCATGTGTTATCTACCAATCTTTTTGTGATAAGTAAAAGACGAAATTATTAAGAAAGATTTCATGTAGCTAGGAATGTGCACTCTCCAATAATGTTAGTTAGTAACTTTCCATGGACTACATCATAATTACTTGAGTGGATTAGGATAAGACATTTTGCACGTAATTATATTAGAGAAGATGTGCTAACATATACATGATATTTTTGAGATAAGTTCAATGGATTATGAAAAGAGAATAAGTGCCAAAAGCAAAATAGTGTATGATATATGTTACGGAGCAAGTCCAGTCCAATTAGCCGCTGGGTTGGGGTACCACTTTTGATCCAGGCTTAAACTATTCTCCATCAGGAAAATTTAACGGGTCGATTTTCAATATCCGACCCAGTCGACATCCGGCTTCGCCACTTGTGCAATCCAACACACTACACCCAGTAACCTGGTCGGGTCGGTTTTTTCGGGGTCACATCCGAAGTTTCGATCCGGAGTTCAGGACGACCAACTCTTCCCACATAGACAGGGACAACTCATAAGCATTCTGACCAGTAGGTTAGATCATTTTTGGGTCCGCCCATCACAGTATATAAGGGGAGAGGTCAACACTCCCTCTAAGGTACACATAATCTTATCCAATTTGACTATCCTCTCGTATGGACACTGACTTGATCGTCGGAGTATCCTTGCAGGTGGCCATTCCCCCTCGTTCGTTCTACCACCGCTCCCGTCGACCTTCGACCCTGAACCAAAGGTCCGCTCCGAGTTACTTCAGGGTCTCGCCATCTCATCCCTTCACCGTCACCCGACCTATCAGATACCCGAAAACCCCAGATAACGAACAATATAACATAATAAAATAAATATGCAAGTTTATCATAAAGATTATTAACTAGAATTACAATATAATTTAGAATAAAAAAATGTTCAAGTGCATGTTGATGTTAGCTGAAGTGTAAGACACTACTTCCTAGTTCCTACGTCATAGTATATATATATATAAGGTTCTCTCTCTTCTAAGATCTAACTCAACTCAACTGAACCCAATTCAAGCGTGTGGGTCATTATCTCAGATTACAACACCCCACCTTTTCATAAATTCAATCACAACCTTTTGTACAGGATTTTTTTTCCCAAATAAATAAATTAAATGTTTTATTTATTTAAATATGTAATTTAGATAGTATTTATCAATTCGTATCGTATTATTTATTTTGTTTACAATATAAATAAGATAAGTCAATTTTTTTTAAGCCATATCTTAGATGTAAATATGTGTAAAAATTTTAATTAGACTTATGTTATTTGCAGTAAAAATAAGATACATGTATATTATACAATAAACGAGATATAAGAGAGTGGTCGAATAATAATAATTTAAAGAATAAAGTATATTTTTTGTTCCTAAAATTTGGCAAAAATTTTAAAAATACTCATAAATTTTATTTTATTTCAATTTTGTCTCAAAAATTTTCGATTTGCATCAAATATATTTTCGACAGCTAAATTTTCAAAAAATTTAGGACCAATCTAACAATAATACATGAAAATTATGCTTGATTTACTTGTGTTGAGGGGTTGTTTTTATGAAATTGTTGTTGAATCGGTCTTAAATTTTTTGAAAAATTAGCTGTCAGAGATATATTTGATACAAATCAAAAACTTTTGGGACAAAATTGAAATAAAATAAAACTTGGGAATATTTTTAAAACTTTTGTCAAATTTTAGGGACAAAAAATATACTTTACCCTAATTTAAAAATTATTACTAAACACGGTTAAGGTATTTTAATTCATTCATAGATTGCATGTTTCTGACCTTCTAGTATTAGTAAAATTTGGCAAAACTTATTCATGTTAGATACATTCTTTTTCTTTAATCACAAAAGGCCAATTTAGAGGTAGATAAAGTGTGGTGCATACATATAATTGTTATTATATACACTCAAATTTTAAATTTATCAATGGTTAGGGGTCAAATGACAAAGCAATTTCCTAGTCAGCTTTCAAATGAAGATTAAGACTTAAATAAAACTAGAGTTACACACTTACATCACACATGTTTTTACACAAAACAATATACATTTAATTATTAAAACACATAATCTTGCATATAAGATTATGACATCTTTAGTCACTAAAATTGGCATCATGATTAAAGCAATCCTTTTAGCACTTGTGTTACTACAAAATACTCCTTAACTAAGGTTTGTACATCCAACTCAAAATCTTACGGTGTCATTTTAATGAATTTCTCATCTTATAAACTCCTCACTCTTTTTTATTTTCTTTGATGTGGGACTAACTTCAACACTCCTCACACTTGCAACTCTAACAGTATGTTTGTCTTATACATGGAGAAATTAAATAACTAGAAGGGTCCATAACCATAAGGGCTGTAACAATAGATAAGAAAAATAGGACTGAAAAATAATTAAGGGAAATTGACATGAATCTGCTCATGATTGTGACACATGAGTCACAGAAATGTAAAGCTGCATTAATGTATGTATTTGACCAAAGTTACACCATTATTAAGAAGGGGTATTTTGGTCATAACAGTGAAACAAATTTGCCAGATGAGCATGATATCTATGGAGCAAATGGTTGATATGTAGTTTCTATAAAAATGGATGGGCAATTTCCCATACATTATTTTTATATTGCCACTGCTAAATTCCTAAGCCTTTTTTTCTTCATTGTAATAGGAAATAGTCTTCTTTCTCTCTCTTGAGCCTATGCTTTGAGATTCTACTCCACTCTGGTTTTCCAACCTTGGAATTTCTTCAAAGCAAGGTAAGAAACAAACAAACAAACAAACTGGTTTAATGTTCAACAATTAAAACAGTTTGTTTCCCTCATTTAGAGTATGTTAAGTTCATTATTCTTGCTTGTGGATTTTCTAAGTTCTAAATTTTTGGCATTTACTGAAATGTAAGTGTCTGTGTTCTTGTATTTAGCTTTTTTCTTCACCAGTTCATGCAATGAGGTGTTTGGATTTGAGTTTTAACATGCATTTTGTATTGAATCTATTATTTACTGGTCAAATTTTTCAATGATATTGCATTTGAGTACTGTTATAGGAGAGGTTTATATGATTACCTTTGTTATTCCCATTTCCTTTCTATTTGTCTCTTATCTTTGCTTAATTCTGGAAATAACTTAATATTTCCTATATCTTTTTTATTTTCTTTTTCTGGCCAAGGAAAACCAATCATTTGCACAATTGGTTTAATTTTTGCAGTTTCTTTGAAACTTTCACAGATTGATTCCATTTAATTCTTTATCTGTTATTAAGAAAGAGAAGGAAAAAACTTAGGAAAAGACAAGTGATTGACTTGGTAAGAGAGTCAAGTTGCTGGTAATACACGGTAGTTGAAGAACAAAATTGACTAATCTTTTCCAAAAGGATGAATATTTCAATTTCAGCTGTGGATTTTCTGTCTCTTTCTATGCATTGATGTTGAATGAAATTCGAAAGATAGCACTGATGCTGTGAATTGTTCTGCTTGTTCAATGCAGACAACAGGTTATGTAAATTATGTGGTTTACCTCCTCTTGGAAGACTTATCCTTAATCAATTCCAGGACTAAATACAATTGATTCTGCGAAAGGAAATTCGATTACTCTCGAAGTATAACCTTCTAGAAGTGGCAAACTGAAGCTAGTCTGTTATCAATTCTGGAATGCAGGCATCAGAGCATCATAGAAGTTCAAGTATGTACTATCAACCAATGCAGCAGGTTGAGGCATACTGCATGCCGCAATATCAAGCTCTGAATCATCATCAGTATTACAATGATGGAGGCCATGGTATTGGAAGCAGATTCTCTAATCAAAGTTCTTCTGAAATTTACTGCACATTGGAGTCATCATCTGCAACCGGCAGTTTTAATGTTTACAATTCTCCTTCAACTGTTAGTTTCTCACCAAATGGTAGCCCGGTTTCTCTTCAAGATTCTCAATCTCAGTCATATCCACCTGACAATAACTATGGATCTCCTATGAGTGGTTCGTGCATAACTGACGATTTAAGTACCTTCAAGCACAAGCTGAGAGAGTTGGAGAGTGTGATGTTTGGTCCTGATTGTGATAATCTTGATAGTTATGACAGTTCATTCAAGGATGCAACTGATTTCATGTCATCCGAGATGGACAGCTGGAGACAAACAATGGTGGCAATTTCTTGCAAGAACTTAAAGCATGTACTCGTCGTGTGTGCGAAAGCAATTGCAGAGAATGATCTGCTAATGGCACAAAGGTTGATGGATGAACTGAGGCAGATGGTGTCTGTATCTGGCGAACCGATTCAAAGGTTGGGAGCATACATGTTGGAAGGCCTAGTTGCACGGCTGTCTTCCTCCGGGAGTTCAATCTACAGAGCCTTGAGATGCAAGGAACCAGAAAGTGCTGAGCTCCTCTCCTATATGCACATACTCTATGAGGTTTGCCCCTACTTCAAATTCGGATACATGTCTGCGAATGGAGCAATCGCAGAAGCTATGAAGGATGAAGACAGAGTTCACATAATTGATTTTCAAATTTCTCAAGGGAGCCAGTGGATCACTTTGATTCAAGCTTTTGCAGCTAGGCCTGGAGGACCACCACACATCCGAATTACAGGTATTGATGATTCAACATCGGCTTATGCGCGCGGTGGTGGGCTGCACATTGTGGGAAAGAGGTTGTCCAAGCTTGCAGAGCATTTTAAAGTGCCATTTGAATTTCATGCTGCAGCTATATCTGGTTGTGATGTTCAGCTGCATAATCTTGGTGTTCGACCGGGCGAGGCATTAGCTGTGAATTTTGCATTCATGCTACATCACATGCCAGATGAAAGTGTCAGCACCCTGAATCATAGGGATAGGCTCTTGAGGCTGGTCAAGAGCCTATCCCCGAAAGTGGTGACATTGGTGGAGCAGGAATCCAACACCAACACAGCTGCATTCTTTCCACGTTTCCTCGAAACTATGGACTACTACACAGCCATGTTCGAGTCGATAGACGTGACTCTTCCGAGGGAACATAAAGAGAGGATCAATGTGGAGCAGCATTGCTTGGCAAGGGATTTGGTTAACATCATAGCATGTGAAGGGGTTGAGAGAGTGGAAAGACATGAAGTGCTTGGGAAATGGAGGTCAAGGTTTGCAATGGCTGGTTTCAGTCCTTACCCTTTGAGTTCATTGGTGAATGGTACCATCAAGAAACTGCTTGATAACTACAGTGATAGATATAGGCTTGAAGAGAGAGATGGAGCATTGTATCTTGGTTGGATGAATAGAGATTTGGTTGCCTCTTGTGCATGGAAATGAGAACTGGGAATTGTGTGTTGGGGGAGGACAAAGCAGAACCTCCTTGTTCTTGTTCTTGTTCTTATTCTGTTCTTATTCTAGTTCCATTAGGTTGTAGAAGCTAAATGGGAAAAGGGTATACTTGAATCCAATCTGAATCTGCACTTTCTTTGTTCAAGAATTTTAACAAGAAATGTTGCTATAGCATTTTCTTATCAGCAATATTGATCTTCCTTTTCATAATCTTTTCTATTCTCCTTATCTCCCATCACAACAATGATTTACTTGAAATCTGATTAACTTTTTATGTTCCTGTTGTTCATAAGATAGAATTACAATTGGTGTGCGTACTTAAGGGGTTGTACTGATGTTACTTCTAGTGATGGAACAAGTTGACTAGCTGGAACTTGACTTGTTTCGGTTGACTTTGACAAAAGAATACTAGTGACAGAATTCGGAAGATGCATATATGACACTGTTAAAAAAAGCTAGCATGAATGTTGTTCCAATTAAACCAAAAACCAAAAACCAGTTATTAAATTAGTCGCTGTATAAAATATATATTGGAGTATAAATACACATTAAAAATATATCAAACAAAATATGTGAATATACTAAAATATGTAGTGATTAATTTGATAACTGATTTTTAGTGTGCGCATGATAAATTTTTTATAAACAATTCTATACCACTTCCAATGATTATTTATTTTCCTCTATTAATATGAACAATGTGGTTTATCATGTACTTGAACAATACATAAGAGAAGCAGCACAGAATCATTGTTTTATCCAAAGGCCACAATTCTGCAAGTCATTGTACAAACCACTACTTACATTAAGAAAGAAAGGGCAATAAGAAAGCACAAAACAAGAATTACTTCTGAGGAGTATATTACAAGCATAGAACGTTTTATACATGTATATGAAAATGTACAGTTTCCTTATTTTACTAACAAAATAGTATACAAGTGATGATAATTGATATCTAATCCGGTAAGAATCATTATTTGCATATTTAGTCAGTCTGCAAATACCCAAATATGAAAGGAGAAGTTAGAGTAGAAATAGGAAACATATTCCCATAAATATTTGTGTGTAACCTATGTCATTGCCTACTCGCTTCAGTCACTAGCTGCAAAAATAACACTGCAAATTTAGCTCTAGACAGCTTCTGCATCAGATGCTGATTGCTTCTTGAGTTGACCTTCTTGACCAGGAGTATCATGAACAACAACCACATTAGGGGATCCGTTCTTTCCTTCTGATTTAGTTTCTACGTCATCTTTCGGCTGTTCGTTTGATTTTGATCGACATGGATCTTCAGAATTTGATTGGCATGTGATGTTAGCACCAACATAATCCTGTTTGGCAACTGCATTTTCATTTTTTTGTTGTTGTTGCCCATTTAATTTACTTTCAGGACTCTTACCAGCCTCTGATTTAGTAATTGAGTTGCCATTTACTTTCTCATTTGATCTGCTTCCTCTTGTATCTGTAGAAACAGGATTTGATACAGAATTGGTTCCTGGCTTGCCATTAATGGTTGTTGTTTGAGCATTTGTAGCTGCATTATGAGTGACAGTCCTTCCAGGCGGGATTTCATGATCATGTTGTCCCTCATAGGTAGTTATTACAACTTTTGAATCATGAGAGGCCCTTTCCACATGCTTTTTGACAGGGCATCCGGGACTAGAGCATCGATAATAACTTCTGGTGAAGTGGAGAAAAATGGAGAACACATTAAATTAAAACCTACTGGATGAATGCATGCATACTTCCGAAGTTCAAACAGAATCGAAGAGACAGAAATCAAACAAGCGTTAAAAACATTTGTGGCCAACAGGTAGTAAAGATGAAAAGTCTAACCATTATGAACATACTCAAAGGAGAAGACGAAGCAGCTAGATTAACTTGGCCATGAATCCACAAACATAGCAATTCAGAACAATAGGATTATTGGCAAAAAATTGTAATTGAACATGTTCTAGCATAAAGTGCAGGTAGAACACAATTTGAAAAGCTATTAAACGAACTACCATAACCGGATTCTGTTGCTTTCAAGAAAGGAAATAGACAGCAACTGCAATCAATTTATTGTGATGAGCTTTCACCTTTCAGGCTGGCCCATAGCTATAAACGCATTTACCATATTCAACTAAACTTCAAAATGCCTATAACAACACAGGTAAAAATGGATGTACAGTTACATCATAGACATGAAAGCTAACTTGTACCTGGGATTTGCATTTCCTTTAACTAGTTTCTGACCATATTTGCGCCAACGGTACCCATCATTTACAAAATCAACCTCACTTGAAGTTTGAACGACAACACGAGACGCACAAGTTGACTTGTCAGCTACACTGACTTCAATATTACTATCGTCTATCCTCCTATTACAAATCGGCAGATAAAATAAAAGGTTAGCTATCACACATATTACAAGCCAAGCATTTTTCACAATGGTCAAATAACGTACTGCCGTTTTGAGTCAGGATAGTCATTGTTGTGAACCTCGTCATTTGCTGTGGTCAGTTGTGAATGTGCAGCTTTCATCAGATCAGCTGCAGGAACATTTGTAATCTGAAGCGAGTGTGAAAACTTCATCTGTTGAGGTACACTTGCATGCTCATTCAATGATTTGTCTTCAACTGTGACGCCATAAATATATTTATAAATAACCTTTTTGTGGAAGGACATTAATGACTAAAACACTAAATAAATCGAAGTCTCACCTTCTACATTGGCAACACGGGGCTTGTCTAGTCCTTCTTCAAGAACAGGAAGAACAGGACCAACAGGCTTTGTGATGTTGGATTGAGGCCTAGGATGATTATGCTGACCAATGCAAATGGAATCTGTGATCTGGCCATCGTTTGACTGCTCTAGCTGTTTCTTTGCCTGGCAGTTCGGATGCGTACACTTGTAATAGCTCCTTATAAATTCATTCCCTTTAACATTTTTCTGGCCATATTTTCGCCAGTTATACCCATCTTTTGATACCCTTTCACGTATTATTGAGGGACTGTCATGACCAGATTGTGATGGATGACGTTTTTCACGGAAAGGTGTATCAGGGCTCTGCACAAGTTTTTCAACTGATGCTGCAATGTGTGTGCTTCGTTGTCGATCTGATTGCAATGCAGAAGCAGTAACATCAGAATCCTTCACTTTGTTTTGAGCCACAGCAGAAGGAATACTTGTTTCTTCCTTTTGCTTGGACGAAGAGGTTTCAGCTCCATGAATCCCTTGTGATTCTGTAATATCACTATGAGGACTTGCTCTCTGCAGTGGTATAGCATAAGGAACATTGTGATCTGCAGTTTCTTCTGAGGAAACCATGGGAACAACTGTCACTGCTTCCATGAATGTATTGAAATCTATTAGCAAATAAATATTCAATAGCCTATTGTCAAGTGCATAAATTTGGGTGCACTGGTATCAGAAATAAGAAATACTATTAAACCAGCTATCATATGGAAAAGGAGGAAAAATTCTAGATACATATATCACAATATGCTAGTGGGGTTGATAAATAACTTGTTTTTCATAAACTATTGAAACTTGGTCACTCGCCACCACACGCTAGCTGCAAAATCATTGATAATAATGCTCCCAGAATCCTGTGTCAAGTTAAATTGTAATGTGTTTTTTGCTTTTTGGCAAAAAAAGCTAAATGTTATGTTATGAGTTAAAATTATTGGAGTGACCAAATTATTGGCTGTGTGATTGAGATTCACTATTAAATAGAAATAATAATAGTCCTGTGATGGTGGGGAAATGAGATAGCTTTTTCCCCCATCAAGTGTATCAGATATGTTGAAAAACAAAGGGGTGAGTGGGGTAGAGCTGAAATTTTGTCCCTTTTTGATGAATCAACGATAATTGACATTAAACAGGAGAGGAGATAGTCCTTAAGGACAAGATTAGAAGAGACGGCGATTATTATTTATCATTTACTATTTATATTATTCTTATGATTATTATATGTGTGTTACACTAAACAGTAAACAGAAACTCACTATAAACATCTGAAATCATTATCACTCTAAACTAGGTCAAATAGCAGAGCTGCTAGCTGCTGCTGCTACATATTGTAAGCGTTAAAAGGAGTTATGAAGTCTGAATTCCAGATTTCAATAGATGAAGGTCCAAGTTTGATGTATGAATTTTGAATGATTTCAGTAAAATTTAACATTGTAAGGTGGGAATCAACTAAGGAAGAAAGATTCCATCTGGTTTGGTAAAAGGCAGCAAAGTGAAGACTTTAGTAATTTAGATTAGATTAGATGCGTAGTAATTAATTAATCCTGTTCTGAATAAGGAAAGAAATAGTGAAATTGAAAGGAAGATTAAGAGAGGGAGGGAGACATTACCCGGAGAGGAGAGAGCAGAGTGTGTGGAGAGTGGTGACGGGAGCTGAAAGAAAGAAAGAAAGAAGGAAAGAGGAGCTGAGATGAATGGGTTGGTTTGGTTGGTTGGTTGGTTGAATTGAATGCGCAAAAATGAGAGTGAGAGAGAGAGAGAGAGAGAGAGTCCAATCCAAGTATCCAAGCAACTAAGAATGGTTCTCTTATTTAATTTGACCGCAAAAAACAAAGCAAATGGGGAAGAAAAGAAACCAAAAGTCCACTCTTTTTTCTCTCTATTCTCTATTCTCTATTTCTCTCTCACAAGCCTGGCTTCTCAGACACACACGAGTGAGAGAGAGAATAGCAGAATATGCCTCTCTCCCTCCTTTCCCTGTCAGGACTTGTCCTTTCACCAGTTTTAGTACTCTCTCTTATTTTTTTAGTCGGAACAGTGTTAACTCAGTTGTGTTGTTGCTTTTTTTTTTTACTTTCTACTGGGCTTGGACTCTTTTGGGCTTGGACCTTTTTGGGCTTAGACTTGCATCCATTTTTTCTTTTATTATTCGGCCTCTGGCCTTCCCGACATTTGGGCTCTAAAACAAAACAAATCTATGACTAAATGCTTTAAATTTGAGGCTTTTTGGGCAGACCATGTTGATTATGGTAATGTCATAAGGAGAGGATGGCACAGTGTTTGTAATACTTCCCAATCTCTATCATTAGCAGTGCTGATCTGAGATTTAATAAAGTTTTCACACCAAACATAAACATTAATATGTATATTACTTTTCCAAAAAAGACACAGCTCCTGGACAACTCCCGAAATTTCACACAAAACATATTGTCAAACCTAACTTTCTCCTAATCCTAACATAAGTAAGATTGCTAACTTTAGTTTCCATAAAGAACAAAACGGACGGCTTGAGGGATTTACAAATATTTCTTAGTTCAGATACTGTCGAAGGGGCCGCCATCCCCGACAGTTCCAGCTAACAACAATCATGGCTGCTGGTAGGGCATGATAAGGCCCGCCTCTTCAACCATAACTGTTCCAGCTTCATCTTTAAGCTTCTTACCTGGTTTCTCCATTCTTAGCTGTTTGTCATCCTCCGCCTTGTCTACATATGTCCCTTTTTCTTTGAGTTCAGATCTAACCCCATATCAAAAGCCAGCTCCAACACACATTGATTGTCATTCCTCTGTTCTGACACAGCAGCAAGCTCCTCATCCATGTCTTGCTTCTCCTAAGCTAGTTCGACGTAATATTCCTCCCCATTCTCCATGAGTTGAATCATGGTTCTACCAGCTGCAGTAATGACTCTCTTCATTTTTTGTTTTTCCCTGTAGCTCCACAACTGACCTGAGCCATGCTTAACGATTCGTGTCTCCATCTCTAAGTGCTTATTGATTGCCATATTTCCATGTTGATTAGTCTGGGCCTCTTTCTTGCCAAAAAGCTTCTCCAATTCTTCCCTAATTGTTATGTGCAGGGTTGATTTTTTGTTGGGCTGGGCTTCTGTTTTTGGGTCTGGGCCTTTTTGGCCTGGATCCCTGACCAAAAAAAAAAGCTTTAAAATTATATATGAAATAATTTTTTTTAGATACATATAAATCTATTATAACGTGTTCAAAATCTGAAAATCCGCGTTGTGTTTTTCTTCTAGTTCCTGGAAAACTCCTACAAATCAATTTTCCTAGCTCCTGATCTGGATTGAGGATTTTAATTTCACCTTTCCTTTCATCAATTTCAATTTCCATTGTTCCCTCTTCTTCATCTCTTCACGCAATTAAGAAAACATGCTTCAATCACCAGGCCACTCGCCCCTCCACCTCTCTTCCCCATCCCCTTCTCCCTCTCTGCAAAACCCTAACCCTAACACTTCAACTTCGTCATCTTCTGCAGCAATCGCACCCAGACTCCCTCCCAAGAACCCCACAGTACTCGATGAAGATACGTACGTTGAAGCCCTCGAGAAGATCATCGAACGCGACTACTTTCCCGACATCTCCAAGCTCCGAGATCGCCTCGATTGGCTCGAAGCCATCAAGACCGGTGATCCAGTCCAAATCCGTGACGCCCAGCTCAAGATCATCGAGCGCCGCCGTGGTGGCTCCGACGTTCCTAAGGTAACCGGTTCTGAATTTAGATCCACTGTCACCCCTGGCTCCACTTTCATGAGAAATTTCACACCTTTTGATGAATTCGATGGTAAAACACCCAAGACCCAACGTTTTGATATTGGTGATGAAGAGAATAATAAGAGCGATGGTGGTGGTGGTGGTGGGGTTGATACTTCTTTGGGGCTTGATCAGTTTTTGTGGAGGTATACGAGTGAGGATAATCACAGCTTCTCGAAGATTCTGGAGAAGGTGAATAGGAAGAGGAAAGAGAGGGTTGGGTATTTGACGGAAGGTGAGAACAAAGACGATGTGGAAGGTATCGAGGATGCTAAGAGAGAGAGGATAACTGACGGGTATGGAACATCTTATCAGCCTCCTAGTACATTGGAGGGATGGAACTATACGGCAAAGAATCTGTTGATGTATCATCCTGCTGATAAGGGTGAGGTTCCATTGACTGAAGAGGAAAGAGCTGTTAGAATTAAGGGCATGACAAAGGAGATAAGTCGTGCAAATACTAGGTTCCATGGTAAAACATTGGATTCTAGGCCAAGAGATGATGGAACTGTTGAGGTGTTGTATACACCTGTTGCCGGTGCTACTCCTGCCCCAATGTCTCTTAGGGAAGGGGACAAGTTAAAGAAGTATGATCTTGAAGATTTGAGGAAGACTCCTAACCCGTTCTATATGGAATCTGCAAAGAAGGCTGAGAATGGCTATAGCTTTGTTAAGACTCCTTCTCCTGCGCCGGGTGTTGATGAATCCCCGTTTATCACTTGGGGAGAGATAGAAGGGACACCGTTGAGGTTGGACCCAGAGGAAACTCCAATTGATATTGGTGGTAGTGCAGATGGACCACATTATAAGATTCCTTCAGCGCCTGCTAGAGATGCAAAAGCGCATTCCCTTTCTAGGGAGGCTGCAAGGAAGATTAGGGAGAGGTCGAAGATGTTTCAAAAACCGCCATTGGCTTCGCCTGTTAGAGGTGGAAGTGCTAGTCCAAGCATGCGGACGCTTTCTCCCGCCGCTCAGAAGTTTGTAAGGAATGCAATTGCAAAGTCCTCAACCTCAGTTGATGAATCGCTTCGCGCAAGTTATCGTGGTTCCAGTCCTGCCTTGGCTACTCCTAGAAGTGTTAGTAGAAGTGTGTCAAGGTTTGGTAGGGATGGGAGTACTGTTTCTAGGTCTCCATCTGTTAGAGAGGGTTCTAATCCTCCTTGGTAATAATGTTGTAACATAGTTTGTTAAAATTTGAAGATAAAGAGCAATATGAGAATGACAGATTTTGCATTATAAAGATTTTGTGTCTTCTTCCTGATTAATTGATACTGGTTATCTAATGTCTATCTGTTGTGATAACTGTGAAGTACTATGTCTGCCTTATGCCTTCTGTGTTACTGTAGTTTTTGCTCGTATTGAAAGTTCATGTTTGTGTGTGTGCTTAAAATAAGTAGGTAGTTTCTGGGTTAAGATGCGTTTATACAGTAATATATAGCTAAAACCCTAAAATTACAAAAACAGATTTTATAAGCCCTACTGGCCCTAATTAAGGCCCCCCAAAAAAACTTTATAAGAAAAGTTTCAAGTGTACTGAGAACAGCTGAGTTTCAGTTATTTTAATCGTTAATTTGAATTATAAAAAAATATATATTAATCAGAGGTGAATTTCTTCTTTTTCTGTCCCTCTCTTAGAGTTTCTACTTTCTACTTTGCTTGTTTCTTCTCTCCTTCTGTGATTTCAAAATGGGATTTTTCAAAATGGTTGAACTGTGAACTTGTTTCTTCAATTGTAATTGCAAGCTTCAGTATTTTCCCCTGTAATATAAATTAACTAACATTATGTTTAATATTGCTTAATTTCAATTAACTGAGTATACGTTATAGCAAAGATAGATAAATTCTAATGAAATCCAAAACTAGGAATGGAAATTAAATGGAAACCTGTGAAAAAGTTTGCTCCGAGATATAAGTTTACTAATGATGTGCAGTTGCCAATAGACTTTGGAATGGTGCCACCAACATTGTTATTTAATATAGAAATATGTTGTAAGGAATGAGCTTGATCACACATCTCTTCAGGAAGTTGACCACCAAAGAAGTTGTTCCGAAGGTTTATTAGTCTTAAAGTGGAGATGTTGAAAGGAGACTGTGGAAGTGAACCTGTCACAAAGCTTCTTGTCTTTTACCATTTTGTTGTTCCATTTCTTTTTTGGGGTTTTTTCTTTTGGTGCTGTAATGTATGTAATGTGTGCAATAGAAGATCTGAAACTGAAAACAGTGTCTTTAATGCTACTCCAAGGAACCCCTGAACCTGGCAGTTGTGGTTGTAGAGTGGAAACTACCTTTTCTTTCCTGTTCATACACTCTTATCTCTTCTCACATTTAATAATTTTGAAGACAAACTTAATGCATGGACATAACACTGTTTATTGTTATTATTATTATTGTTATTATTTATTTTTTCCCACACTTTTTGTAATCAAATAACATGACATGCTCTAAGAGATTAAAATCTTTTTTTCTGGGATTGAATTTGAAGTTGGATTAGATAAGCTCCTTTTTTGTGTTTTAGGTGCAATCTTAATAGTGCCTGTAAAAGTATTTTCTGATGGAAGTTCATGTTCTTTCTCATAATATTCTTATCCAATTCATTTTCTAGCATTCATTTGATTTGGAAGATTGTTTTTTAACTGATTGATTTTAGATTGTTTTTTAATTGATTGATTTTAGATGATGACATTGGTGAAATTCATGAAGAAGAAGTGTCAACGGAGTCGATGCATCCCCCTCTACATTCATGATTTTAGGTGATTTATTTTTGTGTAAACTTTATTTTGAGTGGTGAGTTTGCACTTTTAGTTCATAATTTAAATTTGGTTGGTGTTTTGATTTTCTACTAGAGACATTATTGAAGAGCAAAATAGTGATGAAGGTATTTTCTAGTTTGTATAGAGTTTGATATTTATTTTTCAATTTCGTTATTTCTATATATAAAAAATGATAAAGGGATAGAAGAAGCCAATAACTTTTAATAGGTTTATTGAAAGAGTAAAAAAAAAGGATTTGGTGGCCCGTGGGCTGGCCCTATAAAGTAGGGCCAAGGCCCTATAGGGTCAAGCATATTGACACCACTAGTAAATTGGCTTAAAAGATTGGAGGCTTTGGAGGATGCCATTGAAAGCATTGAAATTATCTTGACAACTTATTTAGGAGATTTTTGAGAACCAAAGTCTCTCTTTTAAACATTATGACTCAATAGATCCTACTTACTCATTCTTATCTCTCTAAATCCTACAAAAGCATTCAAATTTTAAGGATTTTTTGAGGGTTAAAAATTTTGATCTCTTTGATTTGTGCATTTCCAATTAAGTTGGGTGTTGTTCATTTGCTGCATTTTTTATGCCTTCTGTGTTACTGTAGTTTTTTGTTCCTATTGAAAGTTCATGTTTGTGTGTGTGCTTAAAATAAGTAGGCAGTTTCTGGCTTAAGATGCGTATATACAGTAATATATAGCTAAAATCCCACATGTAGTTTTTTTTTTTCGGTTATTCTAATATTCTATATTAATTTTTAGAGTAAAGTAACTATTAGGTCCCTGAAAATTTTGACTTCGGACAAATTAGTCCTTAAAAAAAAAGTACCAATTTGATCCTCAAGGATAGCAAACGGTGGACACATGATGTCCTTCTATCAATTCATCAACTAAAATCTAACGGTGATGCTTATATATACTGTTAATTACTCTGGCATGTCTATCTATGAAAGATAGTCATGTAGATAACTTTTGGAGTGAAACTTCACTTATTTTGATAGAATTTGTGATAAATAGAGAACAGTTGATAAATGAAAACTCAAAAGATAAGTCCAAAACTACATAGTTTTTCTACTCATGTAATAGTAACAAGACATGCACCACTGTAAACCTTCATTGTACACATTGTACGCTTAGGTCATTGGCTCCCTATACTTTCTCTAACGAAATATATAGACAATTCAATTTCGTTTCGCATTATTTATTAACAGAAGGACATAGATGTCCACCGTTTGCTATCTTTGAGGACTTAATTGGTACTTTTTTTTCTTTTGGGATAAATTAGTCCAAAGTCAATATCTTCGAGGATCTAATTGTCACTTCACTCTAATTTTTAATAGTTGATTCATAGATGTGATTTCTGTTATTTTTATTGTTGTTTGATTAATGAATCTGATTAGAATATGACAGAGATTGAACTTGAAATGTTGAAATATTTTTGTTGTTAATTTTATTGTTGAATTGGTTTATGAATTGGGTTTGCTGACTATGAATATGCAGTGATTTTGTTGAATGTTGAATTGGTTTATGAATTGATTTTGCTGATTATGAATATGAAGTGGTTTTGTTCATTGTTGATTGTTGCTGCTGTAATGATGTTGAATTTTTTTAGATGCTCAGACTTTGAAATTACTCGCTTGGGACCCTAGCCAAGTTCTTGCACCTGTAGAATTTTCGGATTCTTTTTTTATTAAATTTTTTCTGCCTTCTTTACTGAATTAATCCCTACTCTCTATGTTAGCAGCAATGAGCGCAGCTGGTTCTGCTTGCAACAAGACCCAATTGACTTCAGTTCAGTTCAGTTCCGTTTTCTTGTTTCTACTCATTGCTTCAAAAGAACAAGTTCAACTTCAAAGATGAGAAATGATCACCTATCCTGTTGCTGTTACTGTTACACCATTTATGAATCGTTTCTCGAATTTCTCAATTCTTTCCTTCTGGAACTCCAATATAAGAGAAGCTGTGAATGGAGGCCATGCACAAAAAGCCCTACTTCTTTTCCGCCAAATGAAGCAAACTGGGGTTACACCCAACGGTTCTACCTTTCCTTTTGTTGCAAAAGCCTGTGCCAGAATTTCCTGTCTCTGGAACTCCCAAATGATCCATGCACATATTGCCAAATCCTGCTTTCAGTCCAATGTTTTTGTGCAAACCGCAATGGTTGATATGTACATGAAATGTGGTCATTTGGAAGATGCACACCATGTGTTTGTTGGAATGCCCACTAGGGATATTGCTTCTTGGAATGCAATGCTTGCAGGTTTTTCTCACAGGAGTTTTGTTGACAGGTTTTTCTGTCTACTGCGTGAGATGAGGTATAGTGGGATGCATCCTGATTCGGTCACTGTCTTGCTCTTGATTCAGTCTGTTTTGGAATTGAAAAACCCAAATTTTGTGAATGCAGTGCATTGTTTTGCGATTCGAATTGGAGTTCATATCGATGTTTCTGTGGCTAACACTTTGATTGCTGTGTATGCTAAATGTGGTGACTTGTGCTCAGCAGAGATAGTATTTGATGAAATTGGCAGTGATGTTAGGTCTGTTATCTCATGGAATTCTATGATTGCAGCATATGCGAATTTTGAAAAGTATGACAAGGCTGTTGACTGTTATACAGGGATGCTTGATTGTGGGCTTTTGCCTGATATTAGTACAATCCTCAATTTGCTTTCAGCATGTGTGCAACCCAAAGCACTATTTCAAGGTCTGCTAATTCATTCTCATGGGATTCAGTTAGGTTGTGATGCTGATTTGTGTGTGGTGAATACTCTTATTTCTATGTATTCCAAGTGTGGGGATGTTCATTCTGCAAGATTATTGTTTGATGGCATGTCTATCAGAACTTGTGTTTCATGGACTGTAATGATTAGTGGGTATGCGGAGAAAGGATATATGGATGAGGCGTTAACCTTGTTTAATACAATGGAAGCAACAGGTGAAAATCCAGATTTAGTTACTGTGCTTGCTTTGATTTCAGGTTGTGGTCAAACAGGATCTCTTGAACTTGGAAAATGGATTGATAATTACTCTATTAACAAAGGGTTGAAAGAAAATATTGTAGTTTGTAATGCACTAATTGACATGTATGCAAAGTGTGGAAGTCTAAACAATGCTAAGGAGCTTTTCTATTCTATGGCTAACAAAACTATCGTCACCTGGACAACCCTGATTACTGCTTGTGCTTTGAATGGAGATGTTAAGGATGCTTTGGACCTGTTTCTTGTGATGGTGCAGATGGGAATGAAACCAAACCACATAACATTTCTTGCTGTTCTCCAAGCTTGTGCTCATGGAGGTTTACTTGAAAGAGGATTGGAGTGCTTCAACATGATGACACAAAAGTATGGTATAAGACCCGGTATAGACCATTATTCATGTATGGTTGATCTCCTTGGTCGTAAAGGACAACTGAGAGAAGCTTTAGGAATTATTGAATGTATGCCGGTTGAACCTGATGCTGGCATATGGAGTGCATTGCTGTCTGCATGCAAACTACATGCTAAGATGGAGATGGGCAAATACGTCTCAGAGCGGCTATTTCAATTGGAGCCCAATGTGGCAGTTCCTTACGTGGAGTTGGCTAACATATATGCATCAGCTGGGATGTGGGATGGAGTTGCAGCTATAAGAAGAAAGATGAAATATCTTCAAGTGAGAAAATGTCCTGGACAAAGCATTATCCAAGTGAGTGGCAAAACTCATATCTTTACAGTTGAAGATAGACATCACCCTGAAACCTTGTATATATATGACATGCTAGATGGCTTGACTTCTCATTCTAGACAAGCCCAACTAACAAATTCATGTCTTAAAATAAGTAGGTAGTTTCTGGCTTAAAATGCGTGTATACAGTAATATATAATTATATAGCTAAAATCCCACATGAAAATGGTGAATGGGTGTTATGGAACCATGAATGTGATGTGCCTGGATATGGAAATAGAATGTGCTAGACCAAATTGTGGGACAGCTTTATGTGAGTGGCAGGAGTTGGAACTCGGATCCTGCGAGTTCTATGTTGGCAAAAATTGCTTAACAAATCGGAGGGTCCGATTTGGCAGGGGCTGAAATTTGAATTTCACAGCATGCAAATCGGACGGTGCGTTTTGTATATATATATATATATGAATTTTTGTATGAATTCGTATTCTTAGCTACAACTTGGACCGTCCGACAAGCTATGAAGAACTCGCATGGTTCGATTTGTGGTGTTCTGACACCACACACAGGTCAAGCACCTCTCTTCTCCATAACCGCGTCCAACCCAACCTTTGCCTCCATATTGAAATTAAAAAGCGGCGCAAGAACACTAGTGCATCATTGAAAAAGCTGGTGAAAAGATTAATTTAACTCTTATCAGATGTATTTTTACTCCAAAATTGGTAATAATCGGACCACAAACATCACCACTCAAGCACCATAGTTTCTGAATAGAGCTCCTCTATTCACCCAAAAATAGTCATGAACCACTTTTTTAGCAACATGCATCCTCCTTTTTTACTACTACTAAATGGTATTATTTGGAAGTTTCCTGAATATATGAGCAATTGATGGATGCAAAGGTGGAAGATTCAGGGTCAAAATTAGGCATTAGAGCACGGGTGTTACCTGAAAACTTTTTGTGTTATATGATGAGTGTAATAATATTTATATTTAATAATGCATCATCCCCCATTCTTCTCGTGAAGTTCAGAATCAGATACACTGCTTCTCATTACATAATTTGATTCATACATTTCGATCCCGCATCAATTATCAAACAGAGGAAACAACACGAAAAAGGGATTGTGACACATGAAAAATCTGCCACGTCACGCAACTCACTCTCCCTTTACCTCTCAACTCTCCACTTCTCTACCAACAAATCAGCGGTAAATAAATGAATCTACGAAACGAAACACACAAAAAAAGAAAGAAAAAAACAGAAAACAAAAAAAGAAAACTAAAGTAACTAATTAGCGCGTCTGTGAAACGACGTCGTTTAGTGAGCTGCCCCGAGATTTGGGAGCACTATAAGAAGCGCAGTCATCGTCTCGATTCATTTGCTGATTTTGCATGCTATGCTCTCATCTTTCCTTCTTACTTATCTCTCAGCTTTGTAAGGCAGGGTTTTCGATTCTCAACTTGAAGTTTCAAAAAAACTCTTAATTTAGCAACCATTCTCCTTTCCCTAGCTGGTAATTAATGCTCTTGTTTTTGCACCTTTCATTCGAATTCCAATTGAAATGATTCACATACTTTCGTGCATGATTGAATACTTCATTTTGATTTTCCTTCGACATTTCCTTCATTTTGATTGAATACTTCTCTTGTTATTGCTTCAGAATTATAATTGCTTATATTGACTCAGCTACATTCGATTGCGTTCGAGATCAGAATTGATTCTCTCCTATAGTTAGCTCAGTATTAAATTGATTTTCTACAGATTCTTAGGTTTCATGACCAGAACAGAGAAAATAAAAGGGCAAAAAGAGTATTCTTTTTATTCCATTCGCAATTTCACTTTTTTCTTTCTTTTTTTATAAAAAAACTAACTTCATTAACAATTATTGTTTATTGCATTGTGTAGCAAACTTTTGGCTATTGAAAATGCCTGCTAGTGCTGGGAACTCAAACACCTATGATAGAGAAGGGGAACCGTTTGTTGAAGTTGATCCAACTGGCCGGTTCGGCCGTTACGAAGATCTGCTTGGTTATGGCGCCGTGAAGAAGGTTTATAGGGCCTTTGATCAAGAAGAAGGCATTGAGGTTGCTTGGAATCAAGTTCGACTGCGGAATTTCAGTGACGATCTTGTTTTGATAAACAGGCTTCACTCTGAGGTTGAGTTGCTTAGAAACTTGAGCAACAAGTATATCATTGTTTGTTATAGTGTTTGGAAAGACAATGATCGCCAGAACATCAATTTCATCACTGAGGTTTGCACTTCTGGCAATTTGAGGGAATACCGGAAGAAGCACCGCCATGTTTCCATTAAGGCGTTGAAGAAGTGGTCGAAACAAGTCCTTGAAGGGCTGGAGTATCTTCATACTCATGATCCCTGCATTATACACAGAGATCTCAATTGTAGCAACATCTTTGTCAATGGGAACATTGGACAGGTAAACAGCACACTTGCTAGTTTGAATTGTGGTAAACTCCCCCTACTTTAACATTGGCATATTTATTGTGATGAAGTTGATGAAGAGAAGAGGAGAGGCCAAATAAAAGCATTACCAATCATCTTTTGTTTCTAGATAGAGCATTAATAACTTAGATTTATCACAATCTGCTAGCAATGCTTGTTTTAGACTTTTTAGCTCATTATGATTAGATAATTGTTGTAACTTTAGAATGCTTTAATTATGCTCCTAAATAATATGACATGATTAGTCATCATCTCTGAATAGACAAGTAGGAAATGGATTCTCTCAATTTTTTTGTGAAGTGTGATCTCTTGCCATATACTCTTTAAGTGGGACCAAGAGAAAACATGTAAGAGAAGATGTTGAATGATGAGAGATTATACTTTACAAAAAAATTTGAGAGAAAAAAATTGAGAGGATCCATTTCCGACAAGTAGACCTTACCATTAAAAATCACTATGATTTTTATAAAGAAATTCTTGTTACAACCTTTTGAAACATAACAAATAACAATGTCATTATTATTATTATTTGTTTTCATATTTAGTTGGTTTTATGTGCCTGGTTATTGTGCCAAACTAAATTCTAAAACAATTTTGCTCTTGTGGCTTTCTATAGGTGAAAATTGGTGATCTAGGATTGGCGGCGATAGTGGGGCGGAGCCATGCAGCGCATTCAATTTTAGGGACACCAGAGTATATGGCACCGGAGCTGTATGAGGAAGATTACACTGAGATGGTGGACATATACTCTTTTGGGCTGTGTGTACTTGAGATGGTTACAATGGAGATACCCTATTGTGAATGTGACAGTGTAGCCAAGATTTACAAAAAGGTTACAATGGGAATTAAGCCTCAATCCTTGAACAAAGTCACAGACCCAGAGATGAAGGCATTCATTGAAAAGTGCATAGCACAGCCAAGGGCAAGGCCTTCAGCCACTGATCTCCTTAAGGACCCTTTCTTTTCTGAACTCAACAATGATGAAGAATAATATACCTATTAACTTTTTTTATTGTTTTTCTCTTTTCCTTCAACTCTTTGCTTCCAAGTGTAATTGCACCTAAGACTAATTGTTATAGCACATGCATTTTCCAATCCAGTTTCACTATACCATTGATGTACTTGTGACTTCAATAGTAGAACGAGACTGAACTAGAGAGTAGAGACAATAATGTTGAAATGAAACTCAACATGATATCCCTTACCCTTCTAATCAAGAAGCATCCCATGCTTACATTTTATTATTTATAATTCATTTTTCATTGTATTTATACACAAGTGTTAATATGTAATTACATATTAGGTGTATATCAAAATCAGCTACCAAAATTAGTCACTAGTATAAAATACATATTGAAATATAATTACACATTGAAAATGAATTAAATAGCAGATGTATTTATACACAAATATATTAGTAGGTTAATTTTAGTGTACAAATAGCATTTTTGTAGATATATTATTAGTGATCTTTTGCCTAAAACATAAATGAACAAATAGACATGCGTTTGCATTCTTGCTAAAACATATTGCTTTGTATGTTTCTAATCGATTGATGATTGGCTAAATATAATTTTTGTCTAATTGTGTTTTTATTTCATGGTATATCCAAGCAAAAAAAGCGTTTATATTTCATTGTATATCCAAACAAAAAAGAGGAGCTCTCATATGGTCTGAACCAAAACAAATGTTTGATTTGTTTGTAATTATGAAATGCAAATTTAAAAAGTTATGCTGTAAATTTAAGCTGTTTTATCATGTTATTAATCATAAAAATTCGTCATACATATTTACAAATTTTGGGAGAAATAAACAAAGAAAATGTTCTCATTTAAGTATTGACAAAAATAATTTTAAAATATCAACACAGCAAAAATTATTCCGAAAATTAAAACGTGACAAAAAAAAAAAAAAAACGAACATATCAAAATGAGTTTTACATGTAACTCATGTTATGAAATTTTGCTAATTGTTTAAAGAGCTTGTCAGCTTGTTGTGATAAACATCATCAACTTATATAACTGAGTTTTCAAGAGTGTATACAATGAAAAATCTTAGATTAGAAAAACATTTAATTTATCTTATGAGATTAGAAAATACTGAACTTATAATATAAACAAGAAAAAATTATATGAAAACAAAAGTTTTCAATAAGTAGTTTTTTTTTTTTTTTCCAAAATGTTTGGAGGCCAAAGATAGTCATAATTTATTTCTTTTGCCTTTGGTTTGTAACTTTGTATTCATTCATTATCGTTAGAATAAATTCATAATATTAAATATAATAAATATGTAATTATAAATTTTTTCTAGTATGTTGTAAGTTTGTTTTTCATATGCGAGAGAAAATTCTTATTTTCAAGTAGTTCAACATATTAAACAAGTTTCTACTGTATAGCCAAAATAATACCTCCTTTTGCCAACAAACTATAACTTAAATGATATAGTCTCCTCATACTTATTTAGAAGTCACGAATTCGAATCTTACTCCTAACTTAAAAAAAAAAAATGATGCCTCCTTTTGAGATCAGAAATAGAATATCTCTGCTTCTGAGATCTTGTTTAGAGATGCAATAACTCAGTTGTGGAGCCAAAGTAAGTTGGAAATTTCGTGTTGATGAGAGCAGATTAAGGTCTTAATTGTCGAAAATGTTTGTAGTGGGCTTTCTATTAATGGTCGAATTATGTTTATACATATATTATAATTGGAATTGAGTTAAAATTGTTTAATTATTTAAACATTTACCTTTTAATCCCACGGGAACTTTGTTGAATACTTTAATGTAAATCTGTTTGAAAAATCGGTGGGTCATGGTTTAAAAGAAAAGAAAGTAAATAATGGTAATATTTTTATTCTTGTTCCTTGATACTTTGTTACTTGCTAAATGGTAATACTTATCTAAGGCAAAGAGTCAACAATGGACACCCTAATATTATGCTCTAATATGTGTATATAGAATTGTAGATGTGCATATGTATATATGTTTATCCCCTTTATTAGTCGTTGCTTGAATTCTAAGAATAGAAAGCTATATAATATAGGAAACATTTCAAGTGCACCGGAGAGTATCGGTGCACCAGTTATTTTAATCGTTGATTTCAATTAATATATATTATATATATTTTTTATAATTCAGATTAACGGTTAAAACAACTGGTGCACCGGTACTCCCGGTACACTTAAAATGTTTCCTATAATATAATCCTGTAGGAATTTGGCTCCGGAGCCAAATCCAATATGTAGCATCTATTTCCAAGCTTACCAACTTTTTTATAATTTTATGTATGACTTAATTATAATAAAAAAACAAAGCCATTAGAGGATTAGAAAAAAGAAAAGCGTATATGTACATGCATGATATATGTGTGTTCTAGTTTCATAAATTTCTCTATATATAGACAAATGCAATTTTTTTTTTTTTGAAAAATGCAAATATACTGATTAAACGATATATGATACATAATATAATATAAATATAATACAGATAAAAAATGTGTTTATTTAAACATATTTTGATATTTTTTTATTTATCCAACAACCAAATATAACAGCTAATGAACTATAACTCAAATAACAGTTTTTTTTATCTTTGGTTAAAAAAAAATAACCACCAAATACAATTTAAAAGAAGAAGGAAAAAAGTCGAAAATTTTATTGAAAAAAATTGTTCATCTAATATTGTTGAATTGAGAGAGATAAAATTTTATAATTTTTTATTTATTGAAAAATAAAGAAAATAAAAAAGATAATTTTTTTGTTAGTATTTATTTTTGTAAGACACTTTAGTTTTTCATAGTAGGTAAAAACTCAGATAAAGTCGACTTCACGTGAAGTTGATACCTGAGAGTCGTTAGATGAAAATTTAGTCAAATCAGTCAAATCATTTAACGGCTCTCAAGTATCAACTTCACGTGAAGTCGACTGCACCTGAGTTTCCACCTTCATAGTATCTTTCAATTTGCCAACTCAAGGATTAATTGGTCATAGATCGGAATTTTATTTAAGGGTTTGTTGGTGGTCAATGTGTTGATACATGCATGTATAAGACAAAATTTAAATTTTTAATATTTACTTAAGTGGATTAATAAGTTAACTACTACACTAACCGATCTCGGTTTTTTTTTGGTTTAAGACACTTAGCAAGGAAAGCGGAAAAGTAAATATTGGGATTGATAGTTGGTGCTGGTTGAAAGCAAGCACAACCCAATAACCAAAGCAACCCCCCCAAAATTTGAGTAGCCGTGCCGTCTTGGGCGTTACCATTTGCTAAAAAAAAAAAAAAAAAGATGCCACAAAACTTCACATGCACTTCATGTTTCCTCTCTTTACCCTATTTTAATCCCCTACCATTTCCTTCTATTGTTTATTTATTACCATGCAATGCATTCCCTATTTCCCAATACACATTTCCTCTTTTTATTTTATTCTATGAAAAATCTAGATCAAATCAAGCGTAACGTCTACTGTAAACTGCTTCTTTGGTCTCTTCATTTTCCCCAAATGCCTCATCAACCATGCATTATGCACTTCACATTCACACATTCAAATTTCAAGATTTGAGCCATAGCTCCAATTTATATCGGTTAAATATTTCAATGCAAGTAATCAACTTGGTTGGTGGAACAATTAGCTCACTTGTCTTTTTAATAAAATGTTAAAAATTCGAATCAAATCGACAATAAATTTTTAAATAGAACTCTCATCTACTGTAAATTAAATATTAATATAAGAGTATCAATATTTTAATTATTATTATTCTCGCATAAAGATATTTGAGTTAATATTCAATTTGGCCTCTGAAATTACACGCGAGTCTTAATTTAGTCCCCGAAATTTTAATTGCCTCTATTTAGTTTCCAAATTTTGTGAACATAACTCATGTTAGTCCTTGAAACAATTTTCAACGTACAAACCTTAACAAAACACCGTCGTGACAGCCGGATGCCACCTAAACTTTGTAAAATGATGTTATTTTGGTTTTGGCAATCAAATAACCTAAAAACAACATCCTAAATGGTGTTTATTAAAATTTTACCTAACAAAATAAGTAATACGATGTCGTTTTTGAGCTATTTAAATATCAAAACCAAAACTGCATCATTTTACAAGTTTTAACGTGACATATAATAGTCTACAACAGCGCTCTATTAATGTTTTTATACTAAAAATGGTCTCAGGGACTAATATGAGCCACGTTTATAAACTTCGGGGACTAAATAGAGGCAATTAAAACCTCAGAGACTAAATTGAGACTCACGTGTAAATTCAGGATCAAATTAAGTATTACTATTATCTCAAGATATTTTAAGTAGACATCGATTATACATATTTTGAAAACAAGTATTAAATATTAAATATGATTCAAATTACATACAAATTTTCTTGTTCTTAAACGTTAGAAATAGTATTATCATGTGCATCATAGAAATTAGAAAATGTGAAGAAATGGGATTTTTATATATACGTGAAGAAACTGTGTTAGGGTGCATGAGAATTGTATATTGTATTCTATTGGCTGAAACCTGAAACCGCCAAGTTGTATGGCAAAGAATTCAACTTCCCAACATTCAAGAAACGTTATTGAAGCCTTAAAACTTGGAGTTCGAGTTTCACTCGTGTGCATGTTGACTTTGACTAAACCAAGGATGAATATACACCAATGTGTTTTGGGGACAAACCTCACCAAATTCAACTTCTTCCAATGCTCCTACTTTCTGCTCTATATACTCCTACAATAATTCAGATTATTCACTTCAGTGACTCAACATTCACATTGATTCTAAGCATGGAAATTGCAAGTTCAAAAGATTGCTCCTCATCAGTGGCTTCTAGTCCTTACTCTTCACCCAACATTGGTGCCTTGCTCAAGATCAAGGTCATTACATGGTGAGAATATGGACCATTCAGTGTTCTTCTATTTCTCTTCTTCTGTAATCAAATCTGTATTTTTGTCCTGAATTGTGAACCTTTTTGTCTTAGGAGCCAAGAAACTGGTTTACCTGTCTCTGTCCGAGTTTGGGTCAAAGATAAGATGTTCAACCTACACAAGGTAAGATCAAAGAATGTTCAACAAAGTTTGTTATTCTTAGTTTAAATGTTATGTTATGTTTTGAAATGGCTGCAGTTTCCTCTGGCTTCAAAGAGTGGATACTTAAAGAGAAGGCTAAAGGATACACATGAGGTTGAGCTGCCAGAGAATTTTCCTGGAGGGCCAGAAACCTTTGAGATGATTGCATTGTTCATTTATGGAACCTCAACACTGATTGACCCTTTTAATGTGGCGGCTCTGCGCTGCGCAGCTGAGTTTCTTGAGATGACTGAGGACTATTGTACAGGAAACCTCTGTGAGAGGTTGGATCTATATCTGAATCAAGTTGTGCTGCAAAGTTGGGATGACACACTGATTTCACTCCAAAGGTGCCAGATTCTGCTTCCTTGGTCTGAAGATCTGCTTATAGTGAGTCGCTGCATCGAGGCTCTGGCCTTTATGGCATGCATGGAGATTCTTGACCCTGAAAGAAGGCGCGACACGCCAGTTGTCACTTTGGATGAATTGGCCTCACAATCCTGGAGCTGTGAGATTGTGAGCCAACAAGATCTATGGATGAAGGATCTGATTGCATTGCCTTTTGATTTCTTCAAAAGGGTCATTGGATCTTTGAGGAGACAAGGGATGAAGGAGAAGTATGTGAGTCCAATCCTTGTTTTCTATGCAAATAAATGGTTGCTATCTAACAAGTCACTTCCATTTTCTGGTGAGAAAAGTAGTGATGATAATGACATTAACAGAACTTCAATGATTCTACAAGGCATCATTGATCTTCTTCCAATGGGGGATAAAGCTAGCAAAGTGATTCCAGTTGGTTTCTATTTTGCTTTGCTTTCAAGATCTCTTGAATATGGTTTGAGGAATGGAAGTAAGGCAAAGTTGCAATCACAGATTACAGCATTGTTGCACTTTGCACAAGTTGAGGATTTTCTTGTTCCTGAAAGTGGAACAACAGCAATGTCCTCTAGTATTGAGTTGGCAACAATGGAAAACATGGTTTCAGCATATGTAGCAGCATCTAACTCACACATGAACCGTCCTCCAGATGCTAGAAATTTCGCAGTTGCAGAACTTTGGGATGCATATCTGTCTAATGTAGCTCCAGATCCTGAAATGGATCCTAAGAGATTCATGGAACTCATTGAAAGGGTGCCACCTTCTTATAGACAGAACCATTACCAACTCTATAGAGCAATCAACACCTTTCTCAAGGTATGCAAAACTAACTTGTTGTATGCAACTTCTTTTAGCTAAGTAACTTGTTGGATTGGTTTTAACAATGATTACTCACTCACATTGTTTTTCTTCATATAGACGCATCCGGATACATCCCAAGATGATAAGGGATTGGTGTGCAAGTACCTTGATTGCCAGAGGCTATCACAAGAGGCATGCATTGAAGCAGTTCAGAATGAACTGATGCCGCTTCGCCTAATTGTGCAAGCTCTATTTGTTCAGCAACTCAACACACACAGAGCCTTCAAAGAATGTTCAGATTCGTTCCGGTATGCGCAGTGTGGAGACTTATCTGGAAGCCTATCAAGCCAGAATCTTGTGGAAAGCCCTTACACAGATGGACCAGAATTGCATAGCAGCAGGCCTTTGAGCATTGTGATGAGGAATTTCAAGTTCTCAACTGCTGAATATGAGTCCACAAGCTTCAGGATTCAGAACCTTGAACAAGAACTCATGTCATTGAAGAGAAGCCTTCAGCTGCACAACATTGTAACAACAAAGAAAGCAGAAGAAACATCACAGAAGCTGAAGCCATGTGGGTTGGAAACAAGATCATTCAGCAAAAAAAGGAACCATATTGGACAAGCAACTAGTTGCATCGGTTCCTTAAACTTTGCTTCACAGAGAAGGTATGCTAGCCGGTTGCTGAAGCTATTTCGCCGCATAACTTTGTTTGGAACTCGGAAGCTCAAGAAAAAACCAGGGAATTCCTAATCAATCTACTTAGAACATAGTTACCTGCAACTCAATATATTCCATTACAGAATGTAAAATATTTTATGTAAAAAGTATACTTATGACTTTCTGGTATGCAGATGAATTTACATGGCAATTAGTGAAAAATTCATGTAACTATGGAACTAATATTATTGTTAGTGTTGCAAGTGTGAGGAGTGTTGAAGTTAGTCTCACATCAAAGAAAGCAAGGAAGAGTGAGGAGTTTATAAGATGAGAGACACGTTAATTTGATATCTTAAGATTTTGAGTTGAATGTGTTAACTTCTCTCTGAAATTCAAGAACTCTCCAATATGAAACAGTGCATCACTACATCACCCAACTCTATCCAAAGTGTTTCTTTGAATAAGCATTTACTTTTTCTATTATTTATTGGACCTTAAGCATTTTCTTTTGTATTATTTGTTATGAAAAGCAAATTTGATACTGTCCTTAAGTTGCAGCATGTATACCGTAGATTTTAGTCAGTAGTTGTTAAGAGCATATTATATAACCTTTTCAATGAATTATTCCTTTTTCGGTTTTTCCAACTTGGTCCACGATTGGCATAAAAAACACCAACTCACATTCCACATGCAACTTTTTTTTCCCCCTTTATGCTTAATGCTTCTGCGACCTGCTAAAATTGGGCCTTATTATCAATCATAATCTCAAATTACGGAAACCAAAAATTATTATAAAAAATGAGTCATGACATGTAATTTAGCCGCTATGAAATGAAACGAATATCATCCATCATTCACAATGCAAGCTAAGGAAGTCAACGGCACTTTCTTTTTTTTTTTCCCTTATAAGCATCATCGACGTATATATTATTCTCAGATTTATTCACAAGATAAACAAATCCAAAATTTATGACACTTCAACTAATTAAAGTTGAGTCTAGTAAAGTCTGTCTATACCCTTGATTATATTTAGAACATGAACATCATACCCTTTTCTCCAATTTACGTTGATAAGTACATGGGAATGTTTTTGAAGAAGTGTAATAAACTAGAGCATAAACAATAACCATAACCAAAAGACAATAGTATAAATTATAAGGAATTTAGATCTCTAAACTGAAGAAATTGAAAAGGTGATAAAATGAGAAGTTAATAATCATTAATTTTGTAATTTTTATGAAATATGCACCTCATTATTTTAATTTAACAGTATTTAACTCCTCATTTTATCACTTTATCAAATTTTTAGCTTTAGAAGATCTTATCCAATTATAAGTTATAAACATGTAAAATATGATGTTCATTTAATTACAATTGAGAAGGGTTAGCTAATATAAATATATAATAGATGATTAATTGTGAACCATTAAATTATACACATCTGGTTAAAGATTAAAATTAAAATAAAGTTATACCAATTTAGATTTTTTTTTTCACTTTATTATATGCAATCACTTATATCACTTAGCAACATTTCTTCTTAGAACTCTAAAAGAGTGAATATTAATATTATCATATTTATTATGCGTTTTTGCAAGAAGATGAAAATGAAAAAGAGGTTTTTTTTTCATCTATACATGTGACACAAGATAATGCCCCTCCCATCCATTGGTCAACTCAAAAGTCACTATATATGTCAATATCTGCCATCTTTTTGGGCTAGTTTCTCACACTATATCTAACTTTGTATACATATGTGTATCAATCTTATCTACCTCCTCCATTAATTAATTAGGAGTAACAAACAGCACTAATGTTTTAGCAGAGTTTTTTCTTTAATCCTACACTATCTATTCCAATATCTATCTTTTCCTATAGTTGTCCACATCTCCTCTATAACATAGGGTTAAGCTTTATGTATATGTAACTGCTCTGTGGAGATCGTTTTAGGAAAATAGATTCTCTCAATTGTTAAAAAAAAATTGAGAGTGTAAAGTATGATTTATAATCTTTATTGCTCTCTCTCATATTTATTTTTTGTCTCACTTATAAAATTAACGGTATGAGATCACATTTTACTCTCTCAATTGTTAAAAAAAAATTGAAAGGATCTATCTTCACCATTTCAAAGGTTGAAGATCAATCCAAATATCATATATTGCACAAATGATTGCAAATATAATTCATCAAAAGCAGTTGTTTCTTTATATATAGTTGGCATGAATTATTTATTATATAACTTTTTAAGCTTTAAATGAGATTTTATAAGAAAATAAATGTGTATGATTTTTATCTAATAACAGAAGAAATAAAATATTCATGAAATGATCGATGTTTCCAAAACATGACCATTATACCGGCCTCAACCAACTTAACACTCATAAAATATATATGCAATATACAAATACTATGAACACTCAAAACCATAAGCTACTCACTCATCAGAAATAGACCTTTGTTGTTTCACTTTTGCATTATTCATCCTTTATAATCCTTCATAAATATTACCTTTAGGAAAAGGAAAGGATTATCAAATATATATCATCAGAGATACAGTAATAATGTTAAAATCACAAACTCTTCTCATGCTTGGGACTAATATTGTTTTATGAATTTCAGTGCTCAACAATGGTTACTCTGCTAACGAATCTGAATTATGTTCCACTTTCAATGGATGTTTTTTTATGTGTCTTGGGCTTGGTCTTATGTTATCTTTAATTAAGAGTTGTCATTGTTGACTTGTAATAGACTCTTAATTTTGTAATCTCTAAAATTAAGAGGAGAGAAGATTGCCCTACGCACTATATATTTGGCACATTTTACGTTGTCCCACTGAATATTAGTAAGGCTTAAATGGTATAATTTGAGTTGTATTAAGTAAACATTAGTCAAATAGTTCAAATGTGTAAAGAAATTACACTTGTTATTATTTTTTAAATTAACAATAAAACAAGCCGATTATTAAGTACTTCTTTATTAAGTGGTATTGTTTTGTTTTGAGAATTCAATGCTACCTTATTTGTTGAGACGTTTTCATTTTTAATATAGCAATATCATTTTTTTTATTTTATTTACAACGGTGAGTGTTTGATGATTTTATATTAAATTATTAATCGATATAAATTATCTTAAAAAATATTGTTATACATATATTAACTATTATAATTCACTTCATTAATGAATAAATGATTTACATTAATATAAATATAAATATGCAACAGATATTTCGAAAAAGGAAAATTCATTTTCATTAATATATATATATATAGACCAAACATGTTCATAATTTATTTTTAAAAATATTGAAATCAAATCTTAACAATTATAATACTGAACAAGCGTCACCAAAAATAATACTGAACAAACATATATTTTATAATATTCATTATGATATTTCAAAAAATACATATTTTTAACTTTAAAATAAGATTTTGATTTTGATACATGATGAATATAAAAAAAATTATGCATTCATAGATTTGTAGGAAAAAAACAAATAAAAAAGAGTGAAATATATGATTGCATAAATATTTTTATAAAAATACAATTTACATATTAAAATCAGCTACTAAAATTAATCATTATATATTTATGTACGAATATATGTGTAGTTTGACTTATTTTTAATTTATATTTTATATTTTAATATATATTTTATATTAATAACTAATTTTAATAGTTAATTCTATTATTTTAATATACACTTAACATGATTAATATTTTTATAGTCATCAAAATTAAAGTTCCAAAACAAATGCCTACTATAAATTAGGAAATCACTTACATATGAGCTTAATTATTATGCTGAGGTCAAAATAATTAATTTAACAATTTTTATTTATATACTAACAATATAAAATTAAAGGTGTGTATAATTTTTTTTCTACTAACAATACCCATAAATTAAATCCTAAACATATTAACTATACCATGTAATGTAGTGATACTTATGTCATCCGTTAATTAACAGTGTGATAGTTAATTGATTTAGAGCTCTATGACAATAAGATTAGTCACTATTATGTATTATCCTAAACAAAAGGTTTTTTTTTAATTAATTAAAAATAGAGCTTAAAAATTTTATGAAAATTAAACCCTTAAAAAAAAAACATGCGGACGAGAAAAGGAAAAAAAAAAAATCTTATGATTTCCGGATTTACTTCCTCCCTATTTTATTACACACCAAAATTTGAAATGAAAGATGTTTTATTTTGTTTTTCCATTTTGTTGAAAGTAAAATAATAAGAAAAAAGGAAATGAAAATCATTTCTACCATTTGCAGAGTCCCCTATATATTGCTCACGCCAGAGATCTCGCAGCTTCTCTCTCGGCTTTCTCCTTACAAAGTTTTATACTTTTATCGGTTTTTTTTTTCATTTTTTTCATTTTTTTTTTGGTGGTGGTTTCTGTGTCTCTGTAGTTTCATATACCAAGAAACATTCGCAATCGGTTTTGGTAACTGGGAATTCGCATTTGGTAAAATCTAATAAACACAAATTGGAAAGAGAAGAAAGCAAGAAAGAGGGTGTTGGGGAGGCATAGAGCAAGATAATGAACCTTGTCCTCTGATTCCTAATCTCATTGTGCCTCCCCTCAGATCTTAAGATTTGCCCATCTGGGTACTATTCAATCGGTGCGTTTCCGCTGAATCTTGATTGAAGTTTTGATCTTTCTTCAATTGGGTCTCCCTTTGGATCTTTGATGATTGAGATTTTTTTTTTAATTTTATTTTTTTATGGGTTTTTCCAGGAGAGTGCTTAGTTTCTGCCTTTGATTTCCACTGCCTGATGAAGGATCCGATGTTTCTTTACTGAATCCGACACAATATTTTGTATTTGCGTCGTTAAGACAGTTTCTCAGTTTTGTTATAATTAAAGGTATTCTTTGTAATGTTTTTTTTTTTTGGCTGTCTCATACATACTTGGGACTATATTGTATTTGAACAATCTGATAAATGATAATGCTGTAAAATTTGATTGTATCCTAGCTGTATTTGCTTGCATTCTATCTGAGACTAGGATTTTTTTTATGTTGTTTTGTGTGGCTCATGTTTTTCTTATTGCAATTAGTTATCTGTAATCAATTGGATCCGCTAGGAAGACACTTATTCGGCTACCTTTCAATTTAGATGCTAGTTTATCCTAAGAAGCTTTGAAAAATCTTTCCCCTTCGTTAAGTTTCTAACTTTCTATTGATGATGGCACTAGCATTTGAAAGTTTTCAAGCTTAATGAATGGATTGTACCTCTTGGTTGTAGATAAAATGCAATCAGATAATGGCAAGTTATTCATTGGGGGATATCATGGGACACGAATGAAGAGCGACTCAGAGAGTATTTCGGTACTTATGGGAGGTTGTGGAAGCAGTGATAATGAAGGATCGCACCACCGGTCGAGCCCGTGGATTTGGTTTTGTTGTTTTTTCGGACCCAGCTGTGGCAGACTTAGTCATAAAAGAGAAGCACAATATAGATGGAAGGATGGTAATTTTCTTTTGTCTCATTTTAATTCTAAGACTTAGTTTTGACATTTAGTTTGTGTTTTTGAATTACATGGCATCGAAATCCTCAGTTCTGAAACAACAGGTTCTGATAATGAATTGTACTTCAGTTTGCAAATCTAGTACGGGTTGGATGGATTGATAGGTCTTTATCATTGTTTTCCTTGATTGTTAGTCAATAATGTTTCATGTTTCACTAGGTGGAGGCAAAGAAGGCTGTTCCCAGGGATGATCAGAATATACTGAGTAGAAACAGTGGCAGCGTCCATGGTTCTCCCGGTCCAGGTCGCACAAGAAAGATATTTGTTGGAGGTTTAGCATCTACGGTGACAGAGAGCGATTTCAAGAAGTACTTTGATCAGTTTGGGACTATAACGGATGTTGTAGTAATGTATGATCACAACACTCAAAGGCCAAGAGGCTTTGGATTTATCACTTATGATTCTGAGGAGGCTGTTGACAAGGTTTTGTTTAAGAATTTCCATGAATTGAATGGTAAAATGGTTGAAGTGAAGCGAGCAGTACCTAAGGAGTTATCGCCAGGACCGAATCGCAGTCCACTTCCTGGATTCAACTATGGTTTGAGTAGGGTCAATAACTTCTTAAATGGATTCACTCAGGGATATACTCCAAGTGCTGTTGGAGGCTATGGACTTCAGGTGGACGGTAGATTCAGTCCAGTTGCGAGTGCTCGAACTGGATTTGCTCCATTTGGATCTGGTTATGGAATGAGCATGAATTTTGAACCTAATTTGGGTGCTGGATTTGGGAGGAGTGCAAATTTCAATAGTAATCTTAGCTATGGTCGGGGTTTAAATCCTCCTTACATTGGCAGCTCCAATAGGCTTGGAAGCCCTATGGGGTATGACAGTGGTAATGGAGGAAGCAATTCTTTTTTCAGCTCCGCTACACGGAATTTGTGGGGGAATGGTGGCCTTAGTTATGGAACTGGTTCTGCAAATTCCAGTGCATACGTTGGATCCGGGAGTGGAAGCGTTGGAGGAAACGCCTTTGGCAATGCTGGTGTCAACTGGGGTACTTCAGCGGTTTCTGCGCAAGGCGGTGGTAACAATGTGCTACAGAATAGTGGCAACCTTGGTTATGGAGGTGGTGACAACACTTATAATTTGGGGACTGGTGGGTATGGAAGAAGCAGTGGTTCTGCTATTGCCCCAACATCTTCATACACTGCTTCAAATGGCGCCGTTGATGGTGCTTTTGCTGATTTTTACAATAATAATAATTCGGTTTATGGGGACGCCACATGGCGTTCTTCAAATTCCGAGCGAGATGGATCTGGTCCCTTCAGTTATGGACTTGGTGGTTCGGCTACAGATGTTTCAGGAAAAAGTTCTCCGGGTTATGTTGGTGGTTATACTATTAATAAGAGGCAGCCAAATAGGGGTAAGAACTAAGTACCAATTCATATTTATCTCAAGGTTTCAATTTCAGTTAGTCTATTCTGCTCCCTGCTTAATAAAATAGTGTGACTTAAGTGATGAGAGCTGGATAAGTATAATTACAAACCTTAAGAATGAGTTCAAATGAAGTTTGATTGTCACAATTTTTGTTGGGACTTTTATGCAATGGATAGATGAATGTTTGTTACCAATGTCGTATCCGTAAGTTTGCTGTTAATATGGAATACTTGTCACTGGTTCTAGTCATGTTCTCAGCTCTTTATTTTTTTTTTTATTTTTAATTGTTTGCTAAGAAGATTTCATTGGATAAGGTCTTAAGTAAATATTTGAGTCCTTAGGTGAAGTTATCCAGGCATATTTTGAAAAGTTTTATTATCTCATCATTGTACAATTTCTTGCCAAAGTTTTATATACTTTTGCTCAAAATTCTTTAACCCCACTTACAAGCCTTTAATAAGAATAACCAAATAGTTTTCATTTATTTTTAAGATTAATTATAAAGATGTCAGATTGTTTTCATTGCATTTCCCCGTTTCATGATTTTAGAAGAGTGATACAACTTACAAGATTTTCTTATTTCATTGTTTCCTTTAGAAAAATCTAAAACCATTTAGCTAAATGAAAACAAGTTGGCATTCTTTAGTAAGAGTGCATATAAGAGAGATATCATTCAATTCAGGTCCTAGAATTCGAAGTACATTACAGTGAATGGTTTTCCTCACATTTATGTGACCTTTCTATCTGATCTTGTATGAAATAATCTAGTTGTGGCTGCGAAAGCTGAGGAAGTCACATATGTACTTAAAACTTAAAAGTAACTTGCATACTTCATTCATGAATATAAACTTAACTTCATGTTATGATTTAAGGGAAATCTCAATGATTATTCAATTATTTGTTGGTGATATGAAATGAGTTGCCTTGCATGCCAAGCTGACAAACTTAAAACTTTGTTTCAGGAATTGCTACATAGGAAGATCGTTATGATGACACGAACTTGTAGGCGAGGATAATCCGGTGAAGCAGGTGAATTGTGAATTTTGCGCACCGCTGCTGTTGTTACTGTATTTCGGTTTAAGACATAAGATGTTTGGTTTATCTAGAGCTAACTGGAGTGCCTGTTTTGAGGATTCAGTCAGATATAGAGATAGAAGTTACATGGGGGAATGTTGAGGTTTGAGTTTTTTGGTCACTGTTTTAGGTTTTGGGGTTTGAAATTTGAGTGAGATGTAAAATCTGATTGCGGGATATAGCGGAAGTGTATCAAATGCATCACATGTGAGGCAGCAATATAAACAAAAAAAAAAGGATGGACAGCATTTCCTTTTTCTTTTTTCCCCTTCTTCTCTTTGTGGGTAGATTTTTTGGCTGTAATGTCTTTGCAAAGCTGTGGGGTTCTGCTCAGGAATTGTTTGTTTCTTCTTTTTTCTTCTTCATCTTCTTCTTCTTCTTGATCATCATGATCCATCATTTTGGTTTGTTCTTTAGCAGAATGTATTTGAGGTTTTTGTTGATTACTAGTGTGAAACATTGAAGGGATACCCATCTAGGGTCCCCATGAATAAGTTACAAATATATTTTGATTCTTTTCGGTAGGGGAATACTATGCTCCACAAATTCAAACTTGTGTTGATAAATGGAATTCTTTCCCCAACTTGCTCTTATTTTATTTCCTTTCAAAATATATGTCCTTTTTGGTATTCATATGTAACTTTATAGTATTTAATTTTAGAGTGTATTATTATTTAAGATTGTTAGGACCTTTGGACCAATGTATTATAAATAAATTAATTTCTCAAAAAGAAAAATACAAATGATTTTTTCATTTAGCAAACATTTGATCTAGCAGTTAGATGATGTTTGACATGACAAAGGCTCATAATAGAGTGCTGCCAAAGCGTTGTTGTCTCCAAAGTTAGACAGCAACCGTTGGCTGGTCTTGTTGGTACGTAGGTTCTGATGTTCTGTCAATAGTTTGGTGGAGTTAGTAAACCAATTACAAGTATGCTTCAGACAGCTAAGTTGAATATCCTTATCTGTTTAATACATAAATCTTGTACTGAGTTTTCTTTTAAAATTAAGATCTGGGGATTATTGATTTGATATTGTTTGGTAGGACTTGTATATAATGCAATAATGCATCTCAATTTTTTCAACAATGTTTCCAAAGATTTTTTTTTTAGAAGTAATCTCAGTTCACGTTACTACTTTAGTTTTAATAATGAAACTGAAGTCAACAGTCAACTGTTCCAAGTGGGCAGAGCGAAGAGAGTAGGGGTAACAATGGATAGGGTAAGGTAGGGTTTGGATCTAATCCTAACCCTACCCGCGGGTTGAGAATATTTCAACTCTAATCTTACCCGTTCTTAACCCGCGGGTACTCGATCCTACCTGCGGATTATATAAAAGATACATTATTATTATATAACTTGATGATAATTCAAAATAAAACTGATTTTTATGTATAAAAAAAATTAAATTATTAATTAATAATTTTTTTTAGTGGCTAAAGATCTTTTGTATTTAGTGAGAGGTTTTTGATTCAACATCCACTTAATACATATTTTTATATAAGTATATAACATATACATATCTAGAATGCGGGTTGGTCGGGTAGGGTTGAGACTCAACCTGCACCCTATCCTACCCGCACGAGAATCCTACTCGCACTCTACCCTATTCGCTGCGGATTGGGTTGGCAACCCTATCCGACCGGGTGGGGTCGGATTGGATACCCGCGGGTAGGGTACATATTGATTATTGCCACCCCTAGAAGAGAGTACAAACTACAGAGAGTTTGAAACCGAAGACAATAAAGCGCAAAACTACAAGGACCCAAAAATGGGGTAATTGCATTTAACACCCTTAAATGTTTATGTTTTATTTGTTGATGGCACGTAAATTTTAAAAATTGCAAACGCATCCTCCTCCAGTCCTCCTCCTTCACATTAATATAGTTCAAGACTTGATGCTTCATTGTATGCATCATTCTTCTATGAATTGAACAATTAGAAGCTAGCCCATGTTCCAAAAACCATTTAAAATTGCACGCAAGCTTTTTCTAATGCATGCACAGCTAGAATAAAAATGAATTAACAGAATATTTGACAGAAATTTCTAACACAGTAGCATTTTTCATGTAAAACCCATTGCTGTATATATTATATGCTTCCAAAATCAAAATCAAAGTTGTGTTATTTGCACTTAATGATGGATGGCACTGCTCCCTTTGTCTGAAACCCCAATGAGGCCTTCCCTTCTCAGCTTCTCTTCCTTGGATTTTCTACAAAACACAACCCAAGAATTCACCTCCAAGGCTATGCAAATTCCAATGAGAGTAGAGAGTCCCAAGCAATAACACAACTTAGCATAAGACCTACTTGCCCCCATCACTTCAAAACCTTGAAACACATTCACAAACCCAAGAACCACACAAGAGTACCCTACAAAATGGTGATAGGACTTCCAATACTTCCTGAACTTGTTCCTTGCATTTGGCCTGAAAAACAATGCAAGTGTCTGCAATGCCCCTAAGCAGAACACAGCGATTCCAAGCTTCCTATGAAGCCCATATTCCACTCCTGGAGAAAGCTGCCCAAGGCGTATTCCAAGTGCAAAACCAGCAGTTCCAAGTGTGAAGGCAAAGAGTTGAATCCCTGCATGTGCATAGAACCATGTAGTTCCTAATGCTTGAATGTGCCTAAGGTAACGAGCACTTATGGCCCCCATTGGCAAAAGAAGACCCCATGAGATTGCATTCAAGGTTCCATGGATGACTCTTAATCCTGTCAGATCACGGTGCTGAGATGCTGAAGATCCTGATAGAACATCAAAGGTTGCAATGGAAGACAAGTCACTAGAAGTTGTTGGGTGAATGGTGGGTGAGTAGCCCTGGACATAGAGTCCACGGTTCCAAACAAGGTGGATTTTCGTTTTGTTCGGTTTGAGTTTGATCGAGGCATAGATTTGGATGGCTGCGCCGTTGTGGACAGTGGCTAATTTTCCGCCATACATTGTGGCAGTGGAGGAGAGGAGGTGGAGGTCAAGGGGCCGAGATAGGAGTGGCGATTTTTGGAGCTTAACGGTTGGATCAAGAATGTAAGGTAGAAGGACTATTTGGCCTGAGTTTGGGTCGGGGAATGCTATTAAGGCGCGTGTCCCTGTCATCTCAGGTGAAGTTGGGTTGATTCCGCAACCAACCCAACCGGAAGGGGAGATGAAGGTTCCGAAGAAGGCTAGTTCCAAGGTGGAGTTGTAAGGGTGGAAAGTCCATGCTATGGAGGCTTGTTGTGTTGGGAGGTTCATGCATTTTTGGAAGGTTTTTGTGTTGGTTTGTGTGGTGCAGTGTGATGAGAATGCTGTGTGTGGAAGGAGGAGTAAAAAGAGGTAAAGAAGCAGCATTGTGATTGTTGTGGAAAGGTTGAGAGTTGTAGATCAGACAAGTGAAGAGATATGAGAAGAGGAAGGATTCAATGGAAAGGTATAGGTTTTGTTGTTGACACTTTGTGTTATGTAATGATGGAATAAGGCATTATGGATGTTGAACATGTAAGTTAAAGAATGAATATGAATATAGTGAGTGCTTAACTTTGAAGGGAAGACAATGGTATGCTTTTGGTGTGTATTAGAAACATTGTGAATATTATTGGTTCAATACATTTAAGATATTGTTGTGCCTAGTGTTGGGTGTGGCTACTCCCTTTTTATGGTATATTGTGATTTATTATTCATGAGATACGGAAGATTGCGCTTGGCTTTGAAGCTATGTCATAATAATTTCAATTCAGATTTTAGAATTTGAGCATCAATTTTAAATTTGAATGAATGATTTATATATACTCACTTTATGTTGGCACACTGAATATTTTGAGAGAGAATAATAATTATTTGGTGCTGGATTAGTGATTCGTCATCCATCAAGAAACAACATTATTAGTACTTATTATTAGTAATAATAACATGCAAAACCACTTTCACCCATTTTCACCTAATTCTTTTATATATATTCGTAGTGGTCTTACCTAATTCTAAGTACTAATGTGAAACTCAACTAAAGATAAACGGCACAACCTTGTTTAACAAAAACGAACCACTTTTAACAAAGGAAAAAAAAAAAAACACTAACCTACCTGTGCTTTGCATATTTACAAAAAGAAACAAGCATGACCACCAAAAAAAAAAAAAAAAAAAAACACAGAAGAAAACTGAAATAATTTTAGATTACAATTTCGAAACATGCACAAAAAAAAATGGAATTAAAAAAAAAATAGAGAAACATTTGTAATAGCAAACAACTCCCGCGAAAAGAAGATTGTATAGCATGTGAAACGTAGAATACTTCACCCGTAATGCTTACACGCTTAATAGTGCATATTCAAATATTTTCTAGAATTTCAAAATCATTTAATTCCAAGTTTCCATACTTATTTGTAGGATTTGCAATCTCAACTTATAGAGTTGATGAATGAACCTAAAACTACGGTAAAAGCCTCAAAACAAGTGAAGAATCTTCCTCGGATGGTTTCCCCAAAATCACTTCTCTTTTCTTTTTGTTTCCCATCTATATTCAAAGAAAACAACATGATTGCAGAAAGTGAGCCTAACATGAACAGAGCAGTTTCTGAATTGCCGCTCTTTAATCTGTAATCATAAATGGATCCACATCCCCAAGATCAGCTACCAAAGGCTTCAAATTTTCTGTATCTTCATCTTCCGGGGGAAAGAAAGTTGGGAATGGAAGTATAGATATGTCCGGTTTTTCATAGACAGCATCTTTTATAAAAACGAAGTTCCCTGTAGCTCCTGGAACCTAATTTTGCACATCATAACAAGGGGGGAAATGAGTCAATGACAAAGCTCAAATTTTAAAATTCGGGTGAAGATCAAGGAAAATTATGAACCAAGAAGTTGCAAATCAATCACCAAAACAAATACCACCCTTGATTTTTGTCAGAGATGGCACTTGTTGCAAGAATGCTTTTGGCTCATATTAAAAATTCCATGATAGTCTATACTATGAATGTGATGTGGATTGGAGGACACCAACTCTAAAAAATTTAGAGCAATCATGCACAAGTGACAGATGTGTACATCAGATATTTTATGCTATTTAGCTCCAATTCACACTTCACTGTGAATAACCAAAAAAGTATTAAGAATCTACCTGGCCTTTCACCCACATCAAATTCCTTGCTGGACAAATTTTGTAGACCCACACATTTTTAACTGTTCTTTGCTCCCCACCCATGCGTCCAGGCATCTTTTTACCTTTAAACACCTGAAATGTGATGGTAAAAACAATTATTTAGAATGATAAATTAATAACAATAAGCAAACAACATTCTTCCAAATAAAATCAGTTTATTCATGGAATAAAAAAAATATTATCACATATGAACATGAAAATACAGAAAGTTGTGTAGTAAGAAAGCATAAAAATGACCAGTTTACAGAATTCTGACTTACCTTTCCAGGAGCGTCCCTTTGACCTGTAGAACCAATGCTTCGATGTGATAATGATGCACCATGGGATGCAGGCATTCCCTTAAATCCATGCCGCTTCATTCCACCCTGGTAAAAAATGAAAAATGGAAATTGAAAATCATATAACTGAGAGATTAAGGTCTATAAGACCAGTAGCAAACAACTGTCCCCTTTGAGTACAAAGAAGGATTCAACACACAAAGGACTATGCACATACATATCCAATGCATAAATAATATTAAAACAGAAAAAGAAGAACTACAAAGACCCTTGATTCGAGATTTGTTGGATTTATTAACTTATTCTTGCAAGTTCAGGACTTAGACAATTGGTAGCATCAAAATCAATATTTGAGCTTAATTGCAATTTGCTATAAGAACTTTCACCATTTTTTAACCAATTGACAATTGGAGGAATGGTAAAAGCATTACTAAAAACAAAAAACAATAAAAAAAAGATGCCATGCACTGTCCTATCATTGTATGAGAATAAATCCAATCACACTATACATATGAGCAGTATTTAACATTAAGATAAGAGATAATCACCTGAAAACCTTTTCCTTTTGTGATTCCCGTTATATCAACATACTGGCCTGGCACAAAATGACGAACATTAAGCGAAGTACCAACAGGAAGAAGTGCATCCTCTGTCACCGGAAACTCCCTTAGCTTCCTCTTCATCGGAACTCCTTGAGCCCGAAAATGACCCACTTCAGGCTTGGTCAAATGCTTCTCCTTCTTCTGCCCACAACCAATCTAACTAGAAACAAAGCAGCAAAAAACTTTATAATTAGATAACACAAACTTAACCCTCATGCAACTTGCCAAGACAAAAGAATACTACTCCAGTGAGAAAAATAAAATTATACATTGAATTTCTGCGAGTTTGAGCTAAATTAACAATAAGGACATCGTCCTTTATTTACACTCTACTCTTCCCTTTGGTGTAAATGACTCTAACCTCAAAATCAAGAACAAAATAATATATGATCTAAACTTTTTACAAGCAGAAACCACCAAAGGAATGCAATTTTGTTTTTAACACACAAAAAAATGACAATGCTACGCACCTGGAGGGCAAAGATTCCTTCCTTCTCAGGAGTCTTAACCTGAGAAACGATATTATCATCGACCCAAAGTACGGTTATTGGAATTCTAGCGCCCCATTTATCCCAGAGTGCACTCATACCACACTTGAGGGCTATAATCCCGGTTCGTTTGGAATTTGGGGTCATCACCCCTGGCTTCGCATCGATAATCCGAGTCTCAGCCGCAACGGCGGCATTGGAGCTGAATCCCCTCAGAAATCGAACAGGGAATGGTGTCGCCGCCACCGCCGCCGCATCGGTTGCGAAGAATTGAAGACGAGAAACGAGGCCTCTCGAAAGGGCCAGCATCGCAGAACTACATAGGAAAAATAGAGAAAAACCAAATTCAGAAAAATCGGAAAATGCGGCATTGGTTCAACATTGAAATAGAAGTTTAGCTTAGCTCAGTTCAGCTGTTACTTACTCACTGAGTTGAAGGTGGAAATGGAAATGGAGATCGCAGTTTCTCACTTCACAGAAATAACGAATTGAAGCGGCAAAGTTTGCGAAGATTGATGATTTTCAGATCGGAACTGCGAAATTTGAGAACCCTAACCCCTTCTGCGGACGTGGCACTACGGAAGTAGCAGAAGGAAGAAGGGGGAGTGAGTCATGGGGTTTAGGGTTTTGATGACACACTCTTTCTCAAATTGAATAATATTTTATTAATTCATTCTTTATTTCGACAAAATGGATTTGTCTCTCTTTCAAGTAATGGTAAAAATAATTTAATTTCAATTTTATTTTACTTTTTACGGTATCTACTAAATTCAATTTACATACATTTATATATTTTAATATTAATAGATTATTTTACACTATTAATATATAAAACTTAAATCAATAATTTATATTGATTCTATTTTTATTGTCGAAATGTATTAATCTAAAATTGCTTAAATTAATTCATTATATTCTATTGTAATTGAAATTCTGAAAATGCTTTATATTTTTTTTACAGGTAAAGATGATTTATTTTGCAATTTTTAGTTTTAAAATAATTGTGAGCGAACAAATATAAAATTTGTTTTTATACTTTGCTTAAAATGGTTGTCATATTTCTTTAACCAAATCAAACTATATTATATTTAATCACAAAAAAAGACTAAATTAAATTTGGATGTTGATCGTTCAATTGATACAAGAAAAAATGGTTTTATCTTATTAACTTAGACAGAATTAATCAATAAGACAAATATATTGAAAATCAACTTTTGAAAAGAAAGAATATGAAAACTGAAAAACCCCTATCTCTTTTATGAGATTTTATTACAGTCAAATTGAATTAGCTAGATTTTTAATAATAAGACCCGTATGCTTGTTATTCTACAAACCCAACTCAATTAAGCTAATTTGGCCGAACTTCCACATTTATTTTTTCTTTTAGTTTGCAATGTAATTCAATAATTATGACATAGTGAAATCTTCAAACTTAAATTTAAGGAATAGAAAATAAATTTTTTATAGCACCAATGGAAACATAATATAACAAAAATTCGTTATATTTACATAGTAAGAAGAGTTGTAATTAATTAACTATTCTCAAAAGTCATCATGACATGTCTCAAAGAAAAAAACCCCATAAGACAACAAAACATGTACCTAAAGAATTTGGATCTTCTTACGTTCAAAATGAATATGATATTCTCATATTCACATCTCCACCATCAATTTGATTATTTAAAAAAAGTACATCCAAAAATAAACAACTAACAATAGAAATGTAAACATGATAATAATGTTTTGTTGGTTTTGAATATGAGAAGATTTTTATCCTATATGTATGTAATGTGTGTAATGAAGTTTCAACATTGAACTTCACAATTGTCCATAGATGTGCCATGGGGATCCTTGTGTCCAAGACTAATTATCTCACTAATTACTTGTTGTTTATCTGCTTGAAATTGCTCATCCGCTACAAAACAAAACAAACCAAATTACCTAAACAAATTAACTTCAAAATGGAAAACATACATATAATATTTGAAAGAAAAATCTTTTATATAAAGTTCATCTTTTATGCAGATATCAGACAATCTTTTATATAGAGTTCATCTTTTATATAAGAGTAAAGTATCGTTTTTGTCCCCAACGTTTTGGGTAAATTCTATTTGTGTCCATAACGTTTAAATCGTCCTATTTGTATCCTTAACGTTTGTAAAAGTGATTCAATGTTATACTGCCGTCAATTACACATCATGAGTGCTTTAGTTTGAGTTTTAAAAACCTCTTCTTGAAGTTAGAATACAAATGTCTGGGAAAGAATCGATGATCTACTCCGAAAAATAGCTCATCAAATGTTGAAACTAATTCCTACAACATTTACATAATTCACTTTTCTAGGAACATAATTGAATCTAAAGACAAATAGTGGGTATAATATTAAAATCGAACACATCCAAGTGAGACTTAATTGAGAATGAATACATCCAAGTGAGAATAATTGAAAAATATAATCTGATTTGTTAGTATAATTGATAGTAGGATAACATTGAATCACTTTTATAAACGTTAAGGATACAAATAGGACGATTTAAACGTTAGGGACACAAATAGGACTTACCCCAAACGTTGGGAACAAAAACGATACTTTATTCTTTATATAATGTTCACAAAAGTATATCACAAAATTCATCACACTCTTTTCTTTTTTCTTTTAAATTGGCATTTGCTGAGCCACAAAAAAATGGTTCAAAAACATTTATCACTATATATATATATATATATATATATATATATATATATATATATATGCATACCTTTCTCAAAGTTGAAGTCACCAAGAAAGTTCAGAAGCTTATTCCTGTTTGTAACAAGTATATTGACAACTTCAGGAGGCTTGTTCTGGTTTGCAACGAACAACTGTCAATGCCAACATTTGAAATAAGCAACATAATATTTTATCAGAATAATGAATCCATAAAAGAAGTTAGACTGAAATAGAGGAATTATATTCATTCATTCCAACCTTAAAAACATGGAAGCTTTCGTACTGAATTGTTTTATTAGAATCCTGCGATTAGAAAACATAAAAGGAGAGCTAGGTGGGTAAACAAAAAAAGTATTTGGTCAAATGTTATGCAAGTCATAAAATAATGTGAGATAATAGAAAGCATACCCTTAGGAGGTTCATGAGGATGACCATGTTACTTACTGAGCTCACATACCGAACCATTGTAGCAGAATTGGAGCGATCCAATAACATATCCGCCAATAACTGATAGCATGTAAAGTTTTAACTATGATCAAGATTAAGAAGATGGCCTTCCAAACATTATATACAGGATTTAATGAATCAACAAAGGTAGATTGTATTCATTCTAGGCAGAAATTTCAGTGTGTACCTTAATGGCAAGTCGTCTAGTGAAATAACTGTTAGATTCTAGCAATCGAGTATTGTACTCTTCAAAAAACTGAAATGAGATAGATAGTAGCATGTTTTAGCTAATGATATGTTAATACATTGATTAAAAGGATAACTTTGCTTTCGTATTCATTGATTCACTTACCCAATCATAATTCTTGGAAAGAAATTCAGAGACGGTGGATTTGTGCCTTGTTAATAGCTCCTGTAATAGATAACAAAACTTCAAGATCTTGGATTCATTGTCAATAATGGATGAATAAAAGATGCAGAGCACTTGAAAACAGATAATACATGACATATTTGTATCCTTTGTTATAATAACATCCACAACATTAAGTTGTAAGGATTTATAAATGGAAATTAAATAGAGGAATGGAATCATGAGTATACTTTAAAAGTTGAAAGAGCATCTGAGGCGATTTCAAAATTCGGCAGTTGAATATAGTCAAAGAACTTCTTCATGTGATCTGATCCCAAGACATGTCTGAAAAACATAAATTAAGCCGGTTGAGATTGTGAGAATGCTTAAGTATGTCAAAAAAAAAATTTATTCTAATTAATCAAGAAACAGATCATTGTAGATGCTTACCTAGCAACACACTGATGGCGTATGCACTCTCTTGCAACCGCACCATAAGTCAAAGCAATGTCACCATCTTGTTCATAACTAATAAAATTAAATCAGCTTGTTAACCAAATGTGTGAAAATGATCAAGCACTTCAAATTTCAACAAACATTCGTCTAAACAGTTTTACCCATTAATTAGCATATCCACGAGATCCAAATTTTTTTCCAGGTATTGGGAAGCTATTATCTGTGAATTGATTCGCTGTCTTTGCAAGTTTGCAATCACATGAGTAGCATCTTGGCGAGCCTACAAAGGAATAAAAATAATGGTTATATTTCTATCACGCTCAAGAGTCTTCTGTATGAATTTTGCAAAGACATTTTTCTCTTTGAGGAGTGCTAGGGGCCAGCAACTTTTGTGTTTTTAATGGTGCGAGATTACATTTAATGGTGGGAGATCACTCACTTTTCTTTTAATGGTTAAATCCTGGCCACAAATACAAAAGTTGCTGGTCCCTAGACTTTCTCTTTCTCTTTTTCATTTGCCTTATATCTTGAAAGCTTTTTAGGATCAACAAAAAACGAATTCTAGACTTTTTCATTGTAGAAATTTTGATGTATCTCATAAAAATGCGTGTTCCAAAAAGTTAAGCCGATATGTAGAAAAATTGTAACAGAATGATTGGTTACCCCAAGCGGTAGATTTAGAAGAAAGAGGACAAGAAGGCGAAATGTGTCCTCCTTGAAGAACTCGTTAGTGACTTGAGAACACGCATCTGGAATTGGCTCTGATTCACCGTTTCCATATAGAACAGTTCTTATGTCCAATATCGTCCTGCTTAGATCTGCAAGATACTGTATATGTATGCATACAAATATAATTAATGAAACTAATATAATTTAGGTAGCTAGGTTGATTGAAGAAATTAAGTAACCTTTTCTTCACGCTTTTGATCGATGTCAGATTTGGAGCTGAGAAGGAGAAGGAGGTGGTGGACATGGCGGACGAGCTCCGCAGGGGTGCGAGGCTTGTTCTTGAAAAGGCCCTTCATGATGATATCATATCCATTGTGGCAATGCAATGCGATTTGAATTGCATGGAGACGGAGAACATCACTGCCAATTAATGATGCTCTTGCTGCACGTAATTAATGCCTTTTTTTGGAAAATCCACAAAACTAATCTGACTTGTTCGCACATCATTGCTTCTATTTTCCCAAACCTGCCGCATCCATTCATTCTTTCCTAATTTTTTCTTCTATGCTTTTAACCAAAAAAAATTAAATATTAGTCTAGTGCAGATTTATTATTTTACTATATTAACTTTGATTATTTTATAGCTAATTATTAAGTTAATAAATAAATAAAAATATATCAATGAGTTATAATTCAAATTGCATAGTCTCTCCATATTCAATTAAGAAGTTGCGGGTTCGAATCTCTTATCTTTGAAATAAATAAATAAATAAATAAAAATATAATTTAAATAACACATACATCGATTTAGTACCCTTTTCCCTATTATTAATTAGCACCTGTTTGAAGAGAGTGAGTGAGTGGGTCTGAGTCTTAGAGAGTGGTATACGCGCTCTTATCGAAGCTCTGCACCTTCTTCTTCTTCTTCAATCTTCAGGTAATGCTATGCTCTCTCCATTCACCTCTTCTTCTTCTTCTTCTTAGAGGTGTTCTATGTGCAATGTATCAATCAATTGTTTCATTTATATTCGATTACTTGTTCCCTGTTTTTTCACTTGCTTTCTTTCCTCTTGCCCCACCCACTAATCCACCTTCTCATCTACTTGTGCGTAATCGAATTGGGGCATCGCACAATCTTAGATTCTGCGTATTATACTTATTGCTGCGTTCGTTTATGTATTGTTTGTTTCGTTGTTTACTGCTTGCACACCACCTGTTTGATGCAATTCCCCAACCACAATTTGAATTTTCAACAACCCCTTTTTCATTATTTTTAGCTCCTCTCTCTCTTTTCTTTTTCTCTTTGGGTTTCGCGTGCATTGATCCTCAATGTTTTTAGATGCAGTGGTTGCAAAAGTTACTTTCTTTTTTGCTTAATTACGCTCTCCGCATTTGCCACTTTCTTTCTCTGTATACTCTGCTTAATTGCTGCCTTGTGCCTGAGTTATCGTGCCCTTATTGGTGTCTTGGGAACAAAGGAAGTTACTAGCTGCTGCTACTACAGTGCATTAAAGTGAAGAAAAAATGAAAAAAGTAAAACCGAAAAGGACCCAATATGGTGCACGAATAAGTTAGCAATTTTAGAGAGTTAGCAAAACTTAATCTCTTGTGAATCAAGTTTCTTTTTTGCTTGTGTTACTTGTTCTCCTTAATGTTGATATTAGGCAGTTAAAGTTTAACTTCCCCCTAAATTTGCTGTTGCATGCTTATAAAATCAAACACCAGCTTTGATTACCTCTTTTTTGCATATAGCAAATTTTTGGGACTGTTACCAACTTTGCTCATAGATTTCTCCTGAGCTTTTGCTAATAAGTTTTATCGAAATCTTAAAGATATATGCTACATGGCCCATATCCTTGATTAATTTTGCATAAGGTAATCCATGTAGGAATGTTGAAAGGGGAAAAGTTTATATTTTGCAGATAGATTGAAATGCTAGCCTTCTTTTGTTCAATATTCAGTTCTCTGATGTGGCGGAATGAATGAGGGAGAAATAGTTGTTGTGACTGTTGATAGATAACTGAGTTTTGTGTGATATGCCTAAAATTTATCTGATACTGACAAATGAAGTTTCCTTTGCACCACAAAACAGACATGGTTATCCCTCCTCCAGTAAGGCCTCCAAGGATCACACAATTTCTAAAACCCTATGTTCTGAGAATGCATTTTACCAATAAGTATGTGAGTGCCCAGGTGATCCACACGCCAACTGCTACGGTGGCCTCTTCTGCTAGCTCACAGGAGAAAGCATTGAGATCAAGCTTGGAAATTAAGCGTGATGTGGCCGCGGCTGCAAAGATCGGGAAGTTACTAGCCGAACGCCTCTTGCTTAAGGACATTGCTGCTGTTTCTGTTCATTTGAAGAGAGAACAGAAGTATCATGGGAAGGTTAAGGCAGTTATTGATTCTCTCAGGGATGCTGGCGTTAAGCTTCTTTGAGTTTAAGGTGGTTGTGTGTTTTAGTTGTACCCGAGTGAGTGGCATCATCCTTGTTGGAACTTGTCTTTAAGGAGAAAAGAAAGATGGTTGGAAATTTCTGGTACTTCTGTATTATTTTAGTAGAAAATAATAACTAAAAAAAGTTAAACCAATGTAATATCTTTTATGTTTGTATTACCCTCATATCAAGAAGGTTCACATTTTTTATGGTGGTTTGTTTGCTCTACAATCTACATCTTTTGCGTATGAACATAACTTGCTTCAAGGGATAGTTATTAAAAGGTATGAAAGGATTACAAATCTTGCTTACGGATTATAACGTCAACACTGCGAAGAGTGTCTTCCATGATTAATAATGAAATGAAAATTATGATTAATCAGTAATGGATATGAAATATTCTTAAAGTCAATATTTACAATATTAAATTCTAATCTAAATTAAGAAAGCAAAACCGACGGCTAGGTTAGCATGCTTGCAGCTTAGTGAAGAGACATAACATGTCAGAATGCCGCTGTATTGAGTCACAACCAAGTCATTCATATCTTTTTAGCATCCTTGTTTTTTGATTTGTTCTCACCAAGAAAATAAATTCTTGTGTAAGTAAGATTATTAAGCTCTCCTTTATTATAAGAGTACAAATATTATAACCAATGAGCTATAACTCAAATGACATAATCTTTTTATCCTTACTTAAAAATTTTGGATTCAAATCTCACTCTTAACTTTTGTTCACGGTTAACAATTCTTAAGACACCAAAAAATGATCATTTAATAAAAAATATATGTCTGATTACGCTCTTTTTATTGAGCATATATTTTCTATGTCTTATATCGATAATTTAGATTTATAAAAATAATTTATTTGTTTAGTTGTCTAATTTATCATGGTATAATATGATATAGAGTTTAAATATTAATTTGAAGTATATATCTTTTTAAAATAGTCATAATTTTCAATTTAAAATAACTATTAGGATAATAATATTGTCACTATTATTTTTGATAATGTCACTTCATATATACTTTTCCTATATTATATATTTACATGAATTTATAAAAATGGGTGACTATCAAAATAAAAGTGATGATATCTATTTTCTAACTGTTGTATTCTATTGTTTAAAGAATATCACTCTATTTTTCTTAAAGTGCATTAACATTAGTCATTGCTATCAGTACTTAGAAGTCACAATGTTGCTATTTTTTATTGATATTGTAGAAATAAAATATCTAATATTAAATTAGTTATGTTACAAAAATAAAAAGTGGGTAAATAAAAATAAAATATGAATATTTAAAAATAAAAAATTACACATGTTAAAATAAGTAAATAACCATCCTTACCAATTTATTATTTTTTTAATAAAAAGAGAAATAGAGTAGACCTATGTTGAATAGTTTTGCTTTTCTTTTGGTCATGGGACCTATTATTAAAAAATACAGCTTTTTTTGGAAATAAATTCTAATTATCTTTTTTATAGAAAAATTTATTAATAGTGACAATACCTAAATTAAAGACTGGTTTACAAATAGCTTACATCATGGCTAAATTTAAAATGCTGACAGCAAAAAATTACAGAGAACATTCCATTAATTAATCATATATAGTTAAATTTCTAAAAATGATTATATGAGATAAATAAGTCAGATGTCTCTGCTGGTGCCAGCCTCCTGAACCCACAAACAAAGGCTGCCACAATAATTTCCCAAATAAATATCGTTCCCAACACATTTGGAAAGCAACTTTTTAGAAGTTCAACAAATACATTAGTTTCTTTCTTTGAAAAAGAAAGGACAAAGTTTCAACAATAATAAACATGGATATGGAGTTGAGCACCACAACGCTTGTTTTATTCATATTGCTGGCTGCGTGTGGCATAGCTCAATCTCTTGTCGTTCCTATTTCAAAATATGGTGGGGTACCTAATTCAGATATAACTCAGGCTCTTACAAATGCATGGAGAGAAGCATGTGCATCACCAATAGCAAGCAAGATTGTGATACCTCGTGGGAATTTTAGAATGAGGGCAGTGGATTTGAAAGGTCCTTGTAAGGCTCCTATTGAGCTTTATGTTGATGGAACAATTATAGCACCAATGAACCCTCGTGGTGTTGGCGACGAATGGCAATGGGTTAAGGTTCAATATGTTGATTACTTCACCCTATCTGGCAATGGTGTTTTTGATGGTCAAGGTGCAATTGCTTGGCAACAAAATGATTGTGGAACCAACCTCAATTGTGCTAGGACTCCAATGGTGAATAATATTTTTCTTTTTGCGATTTCTTAACATTTTACAATCATGTTACGCGTACATAAAAAATCAGCTACTAAATCAGACATTTGTATATAATATTGTCTAGATAGTATATAAACTGTTTTTGTGTTTCTTATTTTCAAACCAGATTTATATATATTGATGTCTAAAAGATGAATGAATTGTGTTTGATGACAGAATTTCGGTTTCAACTTCATGAAACATGCAGTTGTTAGGACAATAACATCAAAGGATAGCAAGAACTTTAATGTGAATGTACTGGGGTGCCAAAACTTCACCTTTGATGGGTTCAAGGTCATTGCACCAGGGAACAGCCTAAACACAGATGGTATCCACTTGGGAAGATCAAATGGAGTCAGGATTCTGAACACAGACATAAAGGCCGGAGACGATTGCATCTCGATCGGCGACGGAAGCGTGAACACATACATCTACAATGTGAAGTGTGGACCTGGCCATGGCATCAGTGTTGGAAGCCTTGGCAAGTACACCACTGAGGCTCCTGTGGATGGTCTTATTCTCAAGAAGGTCACTCTCACAAACACTGACAATGGTTTGAGGATCAAGACTTGGCCTAGTGCTCCTGGAACTTCTCCTATCTCTAATCTCTTTTATGAAGACGTTACCATGATTAATGTCAGGAACCCTATTATCATTGACCAGGAGTATTGCCCTTGGAACCAGTGCAATAAACGGGTATATATTATTCATCACTATACATATATACATACATTATTAATTGTTACTAATTGTTTCTGTTTCTGTGCACTTGTTTAGAATCCATCGAAAATAAGGATAAGAAATGTTTCATTCAAGAACATTAGGGGTACCTCATTAACCAGGGAAGGGGTGAACCTCATATGCAGCAGTGCTTTGCCATGTCAGCAGGTCACGCTACGTGATATTGATCTCAAATTCAACGGAGCTCCGGCAGTCGCCGTATGTCGTAACGTCAGGCCAACCGTTGCAGGAAGAGCTCTTCCATTCGTAGCTGCTAATTAGAGCCTTTGCTTAACACATGCATATATACAATGCAACCATGGCTCTTATAACAGATTTATTTATTTATTTATTCATTTAGCTTCTACGAAGGTGACGAAGGTGCATAAGTCGTCGTCCTAAGGAGAGTTGTAGTGCTCTTTATGAGTTACAGTACATGCTCCTTCCTACAAGTTGGTTCAAAGATCAATAGTACTTGATTAATTTGAGATGTTTCAAACAACAGCAGAAGAGGCCCGTGCATTGGCAATAGAACCGACATGGCTGGTGAAAGAGCCAAATTATGTGTACATATGAAAGAGATGTTATTGTTTTATTTATGAGTTCTCTTCTTTATTATTTATTATTTTTATTTTTTTTGTTAATTTTTGTTTGAGTTGAAATTGTACACTTTTATAATCTTGTGTATTATATTTATTATTATTTTTTTATAATATAATTTATTAATTTTAGTTTGACAAACGATAATTCAAAAACACACATAGTATTTCAAAATCAATTTTACTATTCTAATTTATCATTGTAATAAACAGTTGAGAATGCGGAATAACGTTGGCAGTTTGGCACACAAGTTCGATTACAGAAGACGCTGCAACTCGTTATTCACAAGCGCATGACTGCAATTATATTACAAAGGCAAAAAATTGAAACACTCAATGATCCAAGCTGTAGAACAAATGTTCATTCAAAACTTATAAGGATGCTAAATACATGAATTATGAGAGAGAACATGCTATCAAACTCTATATATCAAACTCTCTATCGGATGGTAATGTCGTAATGAAAATAAAATAAAGATTACTTCTCTTTGATGAAATCTCAAATCAGTTTTCTTTTTAAAGCCGTTTCCATAAAGATGGCAAATAATATCATATTTTTGGTGATGTAACTTCGTATGGCGCACCATTTTCATTTTGTTTTGAAAAGTATCATCACAAAATATTATATAAAATGACTAAAATAGTTCTGTGATTTCAAATTTTTTACATCAAATATAAATTAATTTAATAAAAAATGAGAGTACATAAAGAGTACAGACGAAACTTAAAAAAAATATTTGAAGAGAAAAAAATTTTAATAAAAAAATATATTAATATTTATATTAAAATAAAATTTATAAATATAATTATTTTATTTTTAAATTTATTATTAATATGTAGATTGAGATTTTTTTTGTCTGAAAAAGATTACTGCAGAAACAACACAGAACCTTGTACTCATGGTGCTTTTGTTGAGCATGGTCTTCTAAATCATTCGGATGATTGAAGACACCTCCCTTGCAGTGAACACATATGAAGCGTTCTTGCACTGGCCTAGAGCGAGCCTCTTCTATATAAATGCACCGACAAAAGATCAAAGAAGAAAAGGGATATATTATAATAATTTTCGGATGGTAATGTCGTAATGAAAATAAAATAAAGATTCCCTCTCTTTGATGAAATCTCAAATCCCTTTTCTTTTTAAAGCCGTTTCCGCAAAGATGGCAAATAATATCACATTTTTGGTGATGTAACTTCGTATGGCGCACCATTTTCATTTTGTTTTGAGAAGCATCATCACAAAATATTATATAAAATGATTAAAATAGTCCTCTGATTTCAAATTTTTTACATCAAATATAAATTAATTTAATAAAAAATGAGAGTACATAAGGAGTACAGACGAAACTTTAAAAAAATATTTGAAGAGAAAAAAAATTTTAATAAAAAAATATATTAATATTTATATTAAAATAAAATTTATAAATATAATTATTTTATTTTTAAATTTATTATTAATATGTAGATTGAGATTCTTTTTTGTCTGAAAAAGATTACTGCAGAAACAACACAGAACCTTGTACTCATGGTGCTTTTGTTGAGCATGGTCTTCTAAATCATTCGGATGATTGAAGATACCTCCCTTGCAGTGAACACATATGAAGCGTTCTTGCACTGGCCTAGAGCGAGCCTCTTCCATATAAATGCACCAACAAAAGATCAAAGAAGAAAAGGGATATATTATAATAATTTTCGGATGGTAATGTCGTAATGAAATAAAATAAAGATTCCCTCTCTTCGATGAAATCTCAAATCCCTTTTCTTTTTAAAGCCGTTTTCGCAAAGATGGCAAATAATATCACATTTTTGGTGATATAACATCGTATGGCGCGCTATTTCTATTCTCTTTTGAGAAGCATCATCACAAAATATTATATAAAATGATTAAAATAGTCCTCTGATTTCAAATTTTTTACATCAAATATAAATTAATTTAATAAAAAATGAGAATACATAAAGAGCACAGACGAAACTTAAAAAAAATATTTGAAGAGAAAAAAAATTTTAATAAAAAAATATATTAATATTTATATTAAAATAAAATTTATAAATATAATTATTTTATTTTTAAATTTATTATTAATATGTAGATTGAGATTTTTTTTGTCTGAAAAAGATTACTGCAGAAACAACACAGAACCTTGTACTCATGGTGCTTTTGTTGAGCATGGTCTTCTAAATCATTCGGATGATTGAAGACACCTCCCTTGCAGTGAACACATATGAAGCGTTCTTGCACTGGCCTAGAGCGAGTCTCTCCCATATAAATGCACCGACAAAAGATCAAAGAAGAAAAGGGATATATTATAATAATTTTCGGATGGTAATGTCGTAATGAAAATAAAATAAAGATTATCTCTCTTTGATGAAATCTCAAATCCCTTTTCTTTTTAAATTCGTTTCCGCAAAGATGGCAAATAATATCACATTTTTGGTGATATAACATCGTATGGCGCGCTATTTTTATTCTCTTTTGAGAAGCATCATCACAAAATATTATATAAAATGATTAAAATAGTCCTCTGATTTCAAATTTTTTACATCAAATATAAATTAATTTAATAAAAAATGAGAGTACATAAAGAGTACAGACGAAACTTAAAAAAAATATTTGAAGAGACAAAAAATTTTAATAAAAAAATATATTAGTATTTATATTAAAATAAAATTATAATTATAATTATTTTATTTTTAAATTTATTATTAATATGTAGATTGAGATTCTTTTTCGTCTGAAAAAGATTACCGCAGAAACAGCACAGAACTTTGTACTCCTGATCCTCTAAGTCATTCGAATGATTGAAGACAGTTCCATTGCAGTGAACACATGTAAACTGTTCTTTCACTGGCCTAGAGCGAACCTCTCCCACATAAATGCACCCACAAAAGATCAAAGAAGAGAAGGGTTATATTATAATAATTTTCGGATGGTAATGTCGTAATGAAAATAAAATAAAGATTACCTCTCTTTGATGAAATCTCAAATTCCTTTTCTTTTTAAAGCCATTCCCGCAAAGATGGCAAATAATATCACATTTTTTGTGATGTAACTTCGTATGGCGCGTCATTTCCATTCTTTTTGAAAAGCATTATTACAAAATATTATATGAAATGACTAAAATAGTCTTGTAATTCCAAATTTTTTACATCAAATACAAATTAATTTAATAAAAAATGAGAGTATGTAGGAGTACAGAAGAAACTTGAAAAAAATATTTGAAGAGGCAAAATATTTTAATAAAAAAATATATTAATATTTATATTAAAATAAAATTTATAAATATAATTATTTTATTTTTAAATTTATTATTAATATGTAGATTAAGATTACCAAAAAAAATAAATCTGAATTTGATTAATAAAAAAACTCTATACATACATACATGCATACATTATTAATTGTTACTAATTGTTTCTGTTTCTGTGCACTTGTTTAGAATCCATCAAAAATAAGGATAAGAAATGTTTCATTCAAGAACATTAGGGGCGCCTCATTAACCAGGGAACCTCATATGCAGCAGTGCTTTGCCATGTCAGCAGGTTACGCTACGTGATATTGATCTCAAATTCAACGGAGCTCCGGCAGTCGCCGTATGTCATAAGTCATAACGTCAGGCCAACCGTTGCAGGAAGAGCTCTTCCATTCGTAGCTGCTAATTAGAGCCTTTGCTTAACACATGCATATATACAATGCAACCATGGCTCTTATAACAGATTTATTTATTTATTTATTCATTTAGCTTCTACGAAGGTGACGAAGGTGCATAAGTCGTCGTCCTAAGGAGAGTTGTAGTGCTCTTTATGAGTTACAGTACATGCTCCTTCGTACAAGTTGGTTCAAAGATCAATAGTACTTATTAATTTGAGATGTTTCAAACTGTGTATTATATTTATTATTATTATTTTGTAATATAATTTATTAATTTTGATTTGACAACCGATAATTCAAACACCCACGTAGTATTTCAAAATCAATTTTAAGAAAATTAAAACAAACAACTCGTTTGCTTAACCAATCTAATTTACCATTGTAAAAACAAGTTTGAGAACAACGTTGGCAGTTTGGCACACAAGTTCGATTACAGAAGACGCTGCAACTCGTTATTCACAAGCGCATGACCGCAATTATATTACAAAGGCAAAAAATTGAAACAATGATCCAAGCTGTAGAACAAATGTTCATTCAAAACTTATAAGGATGCTAAATACATGAATTATGAGAGAGAACATGCTATCAAACTCTATATATCTACCATCCTTAATATATTGCTTTCAACCTGTTTCACAACAACTGTATCTAACTTAAATACTTCTAGCCTACCAGTAACATATGAAGGGGAGACCAGGAAGGCTATTATGCTCAATTATATCACGACCGAGTTCTATTCTTGTTGTAATTTTCATAACGCCGAGAGACAGCAGACTCAGATAAAGTGTCCCAAACCTACAAGGTATGAGTGACAACAGTAAATTTCACAGAAAAAATCTATCAAGAACACAAATTTGAATTTCTGTGGCCCTTTTCACTCACTTGCAATTTTCCCTCTGAGCCTCCTATAGCCAACACAAAGGGGTTGTCCTCTGAGAACGAAATAGAAAATACAGCTCCCTGAACAGCCGCATCCAAAAACAGAAGTCAACCATGCTACTTGTATCATGATTCAGACTAGAGAATACCTTTTTTCCCGTTAAAATCTCAACAAATAAAAGAAGCAAACTTACAGCATTGGAGTTTTTAGATGCCACAACAGATGGTTGGTTATTCGATAAATCCCAAAGCTTTACCTGCAACAAATAACAGTACTCGAATGAGATGATTTCCAATTCTGCAAGATATAGTATATAGGAATACGAACACAACAAATTGACTTCACAATTACCGTTTTGTCCATCGATCCAGTAGCAAGTAGCTGCAAGAAGGCAACAAGGTACGGTTAAACTAGAGTACATAAAAACTTGGTATTTCTCACCAAAACATTGAAAATACATACATTAGGTGCTGACGCATTATAGGATACTGAGGTAACAGCTTTGTCATGTGCATGAAGAGTAAATGTAGAACTTAGATCAGATGTGGATTCAGACTTTGCTGTCCGAACATCAAAACACTTGACAGTACCATCCTCGAGACTCACCTAGAAGCACAATTTAATTATTATTAGTGAAGCTAAAACTGTGCATCCATAAAAAATACAATTACCAATTCAATCACTGAAACGAGAAATCAAAATTAACCATAACACACCACAAAATAGTGGTTAGTGTGTGGATCCCAGGCCAAGCTCTCGACATCAGCTGTGACTGACCACTTATAACCAGGATGGGATGACATCCTTACATCCCTCTGCAAAGTGTAAAAGCATTGAAAGCATTAGAATATTAGATAACTAAGAAAAAAGGCAGACAGAAATTCCAATGTAATCATTTTTAAAGAGAAAGTCTGTTTTGGCACATGAATATTATACAACCAAAATCTACAGTGTAATAAGTATCCATTCCAGATAAAAAAGAAATGCAAAAATATAGAGTATATAAGAAACATTCTGTCACTACCAGGACCACAGTATGATCAAACGAACCACTAAGAAGAATTTCTTGTTCATGATGATGCCAAGCAACTGCTTGAACCTGTCAAGATAGATGAACAAAGGCATCAGACAACATATTGACTCAAGCAACCTAAATTAATGTTGGTAAGACAAAATATACAATATTAAATGACTTAATTAAGGAAAAAAGTGAAAATCTTTCCTACCAACGTATAAGTAATATTTCTGAGCTTGTACACTATTTAGAAGCAAGGGAAAAAAGAAAAGAAAAGATGATGGACATAAAGAGGGAAAGTCCTCTTTATCAATAAAAGAAGCTCATATTTGTAATAATTGATTGCACTTTAGCATACTACTTGCCTTGTCCGTGTGATGCTCCATTGTACTCTCACACTTCCCAGTAGCCACATCCCAAATCTTGACTCGCTTGTCAGCACTGGCACTAGCAAGTACATTCCTGAATGTTTTAAGAATGACTGTCATCAGAGGTGCAAAAGAATAGAGTTTCAAAATAAGTAATAAATGAAACCTTTATGTCCCAAAAGGTTCCCAGCAGATGAAATAATACAAAAATCCAGTTTTAAATTTAACAAACCTGCACGCTTTGTTCCAGGAAAGACCAAGTACAGAGTCAGTGTGACTGTCATCTTTGTATTTGATTGATTTCTACAAAACCAATTAACAGAATCAGTAACTGGGTCTATACTCAGAATTGCACTTCAACACAAAAAGATGTACAAACCTTCTTCCCCTTCTTCTTTTTCTCTGAAATGCCACCTAAAACCATGCATGGCTGCACTGCATCAATCTGGGAACAAAGGAAGCTTAGAAGGTATTCAATGAAAGTGGCTTTATATTCTGAATGATGTTTCCAACTTTTCAGTGAAATTTATTAACCATATTCACTTACAACATCAAGGTCCCAAATTTCTATTGACGGTTCCATTGAACCAACAGCTAAGAAGTTTCCTGCAATGATAATGAAATAATAATGCGATAGAAAGTAGAGGAAGCATAAGGGGATCAAGTCAAATTTTGAGCATGCAAATGAAGGCTAGAATTTAGAACTTATTTACTAAAACAGACAAGAGCACAAAAAACCAACATATTTAATTAAAAAAAGGAGTAAACATGCGAGATGCATTGACAAAGGCAATATTCCCCACCTTTCTCTCTTCCTTGAAGGCAGTCAAGCCAAGCTGTGGATAGTGGAAATGCAGGAATTATGATATCATGATGGACATACATGTTCATCTCACTAGTACCGACGTCCTCAAGTATATGAACCTTGTAGTAGAAAAAGACGCAGCTCATATAAGTCTACCATTGCATCACATAACAAACATCAAAGAAAAATACATCAGCCAATAAGTGAGGATTTGTTTACCTCGAGAAGACTGAGATCGTCCTCAGTACGAGCACAAACAATGACGGAATCAGTTGGATTAATGATCATGTCTTCGAGTTCCTCAGAGTCATCATCATCCTTCACAATGTAAAACAATATGATGTTGTAGAGTCACAAATGAAGGTCAACAGCAGAATGCAGACAAAGTATTGGAACTTACGTTCTTATCTTTGATATAAGGATCCAGGTCGTTACTTGGATAATAAAGATCACCAATCCCGGAACTAAATACCTCAACTCCTAAGGTCAATAAAAAGATGCAAATTAACACAGACAACACAAGGAGACAGAGCTAGCTAGCTAACCATAGCCATGGCTGATATCATGCTAAGTGATTCGATAGCTAACTCTAACTAAAACCGCTAACTAACTAACTAACTAACTAAACAGATAGATAACTCCCTGAGATGTTAGTGTATACCTTCATCTTCATCATCGTAATGTTCCATGTCAAGCTCCTTCAAACCGAGGGCAATATCGTCCAATTTATCAGCCTTCCCGAGAGCATCAGCAACATTGAGTGCTCGCGCAACTTCATCGACGGCACCACCGGCATCATCCATGCGTTCATCACTTGCTTCTTCCTCATTTTCACTGTCTGCTCCACTGCATAACATACATGTATTGTTAAGTATTTGATAAAATTTTATAATTGGCTAAGTGAGTTTTGAAGTAGAGAAAGACCTTGCGGCGGCGGCGGCGGTGATTATATCTTGAATTTCTTCCTTGGAAGGAGGTTCAACTACGGTGGGTTCCGCCTTCGAAGCACCTATCGGTATCCACGAAATAGCTGAAATCATTCTGAGACTCGAAATCAAACGAAAGAAGAAAGTGGTGTGTGTGTGTAGAATGGTGGTGGCAGCAGCTAGCCGCAGTAGCAGAGAGTAACAAGGAGGAGGAGGAGAACCCTTTTTTTTTTTTGGCCTTTAGGAGAACCCTTAATGGTCCAGTTCGGTGATGGCTTAACGGGCCTTAAAACAAACTCAACCCAGCCCAATAAAGGTCCAAATATTTGGAAGCCCAAATTGATTCGGCACGGAAAATTTCTTTTCTCTTTTCACTTTTGAGATAACTCTCAAAGTGGTCACTGAAGTTGCACTCGAATCTCATAATAGTCTCTGAACTTAATAGTTACTCTTATTCGTCCTTGAAATTGCACTCCAGGACTCAAATTCGTCGTTCCAGCACATTTCGTTCACCTGGCACTACCGGAAAACTGATCAGGACTCTTTCGTGACACGCTGGCTGGGTAACGGCTAATTGACGTGGATTAATAAATTTTTATGGTGCAATTTAGTCCCTAAATCAAAATTAAAAATTTTAATCCCAAAATTTAATTATTATTCTCTTCTCTATAATAGTAACCCCTCTATTTTCTTTTCTTCTCTTCTCTTCTCCATATGGATGTGAAAGAGACTACAAATTACAACTTCATTGAAAGCACGCATATGTTTTGTTAATTAAAAGTCACATATTATGTCTTTGTATTTAACATTTTATGCACTCATTTAACTCTAGTTTAATTAAAATGTTTTACAAAATTCAATTTTATATTTTTATATGATTTTACAAAAATCTATCTCTTGTATTTACGAAATTAAAATGTTACATAGTTATTATTATATATTACATTATATTTCCTTTTGAATCCTGTTCCAAAATAATCATGTATCATCCTAATTTAACTGTTATTCATATAGTATTAATATAAAGTGTTATATTATGGTATTTCAAATCATATGACATCTCCATTAAAATGGCGTGTCTAAGATTTTATTATAATTAAATAGGTATTTCAAATTAATTAAGGGTAATATTAGAGAAACAAAAAATAGTAAAAATTTACCTAATTTAATACTTATTATTTTAGTCTCTAATTAATAAAAAACTAATTAAGCAAAATAAATATAATTAACTAATTTAAGACACTAATTTGATCATATTAAAATATTAATCATATCATCTTTTTGTTTGCAAATGTCATGCTAACATTTTAACATTTTATATTAGTATTAGAGATGAGTTGAGATTCACAATTTATGAATTTAGGAATCAATTTAATCATTTTTTAAAGTCAACAAATTTGTATGAACCTTCACAATTTTAGAAACTAAACTTTGCATTATTTATTTAATTATATATATCACATAACTTTTTTTATGTTATAATTTTACCATCTTTTTTACAAAAAAAATGGGATAAAAGCGGTTAAACTTGTTCAAATAATGGTTGTTAAGAAGACTCTAGTTGTTGTTATTGTTATAAGATACTTCAACTAAAAATAAACAAAAAGAAAAATATTGTGAATTTGGGATATGAAGATCTATGCCTATAGAGAAAAGAGGGATTACTGTAGAGAAGGGAATGATGATTAAATTTGGGGATTAAAATTTTTAATTTTGATTTAGGAACCAAATTGCACCATAAAAAGTTTACTAATCCACGTCAGCTAGTCGTTACCTGGCCAGCGTGTCACAAAGGAGTCCATATCAGCTTTCCGGTGTTGCCAGGTGGACGGAATGTGCCGGAAGGACGAATCTGAGTCTCGAAGTGCAACTTCAGGGACGAATATGGGTAACTTTTAAGCCCAGGGACTACTATGAGACTCGAGTGCAACTTCAGGGACCACTTTGAGGCTTATCTTTTTCACTTTTCGTTCCCCGCTCCTTCCTCCCTCTTCCCTCTGTTGTTCAGTCTCAGTAGCTGCGACCTCTTCCGTTCTATTATTCTGAAAATCAGACTGGACTGGCCGGTTCAACCGAATTAACCGGAAACCGATCATTTGTCTGGTCTAGTTGACCTTCAGAACCATTTTATAAAAAACCGGTTTAAAAACCGGCTAAACCGGTAGTTAACCGGCAAACCGAGCAAACCGGCCAGGTTTTTTCAAGCCTCGATTCGCTGATCCAACAATCAAAATAGTGTCGTTTTGATTCTAGCAAGGTTCTGAAATCTGGTTCGAATTGGCCGGTCAAACCGGTTGAACCGTCAACCGATGCCAAATGCGATTCGATTAGAAGCAAAAACCGCCCAATTCAAAAACCGATATTAGACCGCTGAACTGGCCGGGAATTGGTCAATCGAACCGAACCGTGAACCGGCCGGTTTTTGAAATGGGAAATGAAAATTAAAAAACGGTGCGTTGAACCCCAATGCCTAACATTTGCAAGCACCCCTCTCGGCCTCTCCTCTCCAGCACACAGAAGCAGAACGCAGAAGCAGAAGTGCACAACGCGAAGCAGCAGTGCAACAGTTGGAGCTTCTGGCGCAACTTCTGTCAGGCACCGCCGCCGCCGTGCAGTCCGTGAAGCTAACGTCAGTCACCTCTGTTGGCGGCTTCGTGCAGCCACTTTCCGTCGCGCAGTGAGCTCGAAAATCGGAACCACCGCCAGCGCCGCTTTCCGTCGCGCAGTGTCTTCCCGCCGGCACCAGGTCTGTTTCCCCCTTCCACGCATCAGCCACTGTCTTGCCTGTTGCCAGCCACTGTCCCCGCCAGCTCTGCATTTTTTCAGGCTTCCAGCTTCTAACCCTAGGTATAATTTTTGTTCTTTGTAATAATAATAGTTGAAGCATTGATTAATTGTTCTAAATCTTGCTGTTGAAGGCTTGAAGCATGATTAATTGTTGGGTGCTAATTGCTAAACCTTAATCCCTTCCTTAGCTTATTCTTACTATTGTTGTTCTTGTCCTCATCATTGTCTTTGCCACATACCTGAGACTTCCTCATCATTATTAATTATTGATCAATCAGATTAAATGTTAGTATTCCTCTCCACTCCCTTACTCATGGAAGAATTTTTCTTACTTTTCATAGTCCAATTTCGTTTCATGTTATTTTTACTAAATGCAGTAAGATGTATACTAACATCTTTCTTAAAATGTATGTTTGGTCGTTTGGATTACTTTAGATTGATTTATAGTTTAAAGTTTATTAATAAGCACAGAATGAGTTAATCATGAAAAACACACTTTCATGAGTTAATTATCTTCAATATCAGTATCACTCACATAAACCACTCATATAACATAGTTATCACACACGCTACAAAAACAGAGGAATAGAGTTTCTTTACTAAATAATTCAATTAATTTCATTCTTGGCATGCATAACAAGGCTTTTCATTTCATTGCAAGAGTGGTGGTACATCTTGATAAAGCTATAATGATGTAAGCATGAATAAATCACAAGCTTGATATCTAACACACTTTATTCCACAAACAGAAAATTCACATGACAAAAGAATAAAAAAAAGAAAGAAAACACATGAAGCTTTACATAGCCTCTGATCTCCTCTGGTTGTTCTATTAGGCATATCCATAAACAAGTCTCGCAAGCCACAAGGGTTTAGATAAGTAAGGGATTAATTTATATATAGAGGTATTAGAAAGAAGCTTGATTTGGAGGCAATTAATTAATAATGACTAGCGATGATGTATTACATGATGATAATAATGATGGTGGTGGGTTTGCTTACAATACAGGAAATGAAGAGTAGTAAGATCAAAGGGGGTTAGTTGATAAGTCTAGTACTAATAATAAACAGTTTTGAGAAGGACCTCAGAGATAATAGATACTTTCATCTCTTTTTTTCCTTTGCCCACAAGTTGTATGTTGTTGCTGGTAGAGTATGAGTAGTCGTATTTGCACAATAAAAATTAAATCTAATTGTATATTTATAGATGATATTAATGGTGATTTAGATGAAAGTGGTGGTGGTGGTAGTAGTACATGTTATGCTGCACCACTTAATTTTTCTGGTTCAAGTATTTGATGATATCAACGAAGCAAATCTGCAGCAAGTTATGGCGGATTTTGATGATTGAGGATAAACTTGGATGTTGGCATTTTATGTTTGGTTGGTTATTTTTGTTATTTGACTTTTAAGTTTGTATTTGAATGAGATTATAACATTATGGTTTATGTAGTATTTTTAATTTGGATGATATTTTAAAGTTTATATTAGACTATAATTATATTTTAGTGTGTTTATTTATATTTTATTTATTATTTTATTATAAAACGGTTTTTTCGGTTCAATCACGGTCGAACCAGTTGAACCTATAAATCAGTGAACCAGTAATTAGAGCGGTTCGATGACTGGTTCGGTTTTTAGAACCTTGGATTCCAGAGAAACACGAGTTCAGTGCTGAATGACACCCCCTCCCCTTTCTCTCTCACAAACACAGCCTCACCAACCCTAGATTCTCCTAAACCCTATCAGAGCCACCATCACCATCTCCCCTTTCTTGCATTCTGCTCTTTTCCTCGCGTCGCCAGAAGCTAAGGTCGGTTCGGGGCTGTTGTTGGCGTTGCCGTTTCCCTGTCCGAACTCTCTCTGTCGCTGCTTTTCTGCTCCTTCACCGTTGGTCGTCACCGCTTCTCTGCTCCTCGCCGTGAGTCGTCGCTACTTGTCCCCTCGTTGCCGTGCGTCGTTTCTGCTTATCCCATCCTCGCCATTTTTGGCTGTGGCCCCTTCTCTACTTCCTGCCAATCTTGTCGTCGCTGCTTCTCTGCTCCACACCGTGTCTCACCGTCATTGCTTCCCTATTTCACGTTACTGAAGTTCCGAATTCGAATTTCTCTGTCTCTCTGCTCTCTGGCTCTATGCTGTCTTTTCCTCCCCTTTGCTGCCAATCCAGATAACGTAAAAACCTCCCCTTTATCCTCTTCAATAATGTTCAATTTGTTGTAATTGTATTATATTGTTTTCTTCTTCGTTTTGTTCTGAATATACATATGATGTATTATTGATGTTTCTGCTGAGTTTTGAGATATTAATTTTCTTAAGTTTTATTTGAATTCAGTCAGTTGATGTTGAATTAATTCTGCTGAGATGGAGTTATAAATTAAATTTGTTTTAAGTTTAATTTATTAATTATGCTGAGAATGATTTTTGCTGAGATTGATATGAATTAATTCTGCTGAGATTGAGTTATAAATCCAATCTGTTTTACTTGTTATTTTGCTGTTATTGATTCAAAAGAGAAACATGGCTACAATTCTGCATTGGATTTACTATATGCCTTCAAAATAAGGGTTGGGTGAAGTTCAGACAAGGAGATGGTTTACTCATAGGAAAAGAGAATGAAGTTAAGAAGCAAAGAACAAAAAGATTACCTAATTTATGAAAATGGAAAATTCAGGAATGGAAACCTAATTTATAAAGGTTATTTATGCTTCTTTATTGTGTTTTTGTCTTGTTTAGTTAATTTAATTGTTCAGTTTTTTTTGTGTTCTGGGCTTCTTACTGTGCTGTGGAATTGCTTCTTCCAGCTCAAATTGTAGACTATACTGATTTCTTTTCCACCTTACACCATACTAAAATTTGTGGCCTCAAATTTTGCTTGCCTATTATATCTGAAAATGATATTGTTTGACCAAGTTTAGAAGTCCTATTGCTAATATGTTATATATACATGAAGATTAAGAAACTGATATTGTTTAATTCATACAATGCTTTAATTATTCTGCACCCTATCTCACAATATATGTCACTTTGAATTTTTAATAATTTTAGGTTATATTTAATTAAACCGGTTCAACCACGGTTCGACTTCGGTTGAACCGTTGAATCATTAAACCAGTTACTTGACCGGTTCATTGACCGGTCCGGTTCTCGCAACCTTGATTATTCATGTGAGTATCTTTTTACTCATTCAGCTTCCAGTTTCCAACCGCTGTTACTTCATATTTAGTTACTCTGCAATTTTACTGCCAACTATTTTCTTTTTGCCCTCTTAAATTGATGTTGCGTTACTTCACTGTGCTGCGATTCAGCTCAATGTCTTTGTAAATCTGGTTTTATTGTTCGTTTCTTTCTTTCTTTATTTTTATTTCCTTCTATTTCTACCACTGTTAATATATAATTGTGTAAGAATTATTTATTCATGGGATTCGTTTGATAAAGATCAGGTGCTTTGTTGTGTAGTTTTACAAATTTAATTTTTATAGTACAAACCTTATATAATCCCTGTTTTGTTAGTATTATTAGTTTGATATGCACCATACTTTATATGTATTGTAGGGATGTCTTTTTTTTTTTTCTTTTACTTTTACTTTTCTGTCCTAGAGATTGTTTTGTAGGTGCTTTCTTTTGCAATTCCAATCTGATATGCTTTTTGTATATCAGGGAATTGTGTTGGATTTGTAATTTTTGAAGAGCAACATGTCACTTTGAACAGGCCGTGTGATGGAATTTGATGCAGGAAGCTTCTTTGATGTGTGCACTGTGCATAACTGCAAAAAAAGAAGGGCTTTAAAAGGCTTAATTACTCCACTGAATGAGAGCATGAGAGAAACGGAAGCTTCCTTGCCAATCTTGCACTCCCCTGGATACTATACCAAACCATCTCTGGAGGAGTTAGTGGCCCAGGAACTCCTTGACCCCGGTTATTGTACCCGAGTTCCTAATTTCACTGTTGGGAGGCTTGGTTATGGATCTGTCAGGTTTCTTGAGAAAACAGATGTCAGGGGGTTGGATCTAGATCAAATTGTGAAGTTTTATAAACATGAGATAGTTGTATACAGCGACGAAAATGATAAACCTGCAGTTGGTCAAGGCCTTAACAAGGCAGCTGAAGTAGTTTTAGTTCTAGATACTGAACTACTGAAGTCTAAAGACAGGAAAGATGATTTTCTTGTGAAAAAAGTAAAACAAAGTACTGAGAGGCAAGGAGCAAGATTTATTTCGTTCGACCTAACAACTGGTGAATGGAAATTCTTGGTAGATCACTTCAGTAGATTTGGGTTTGGCGAAGATGACGAGGAAGACATTGTCATGGATGATGCTGATGGTGAGATGTATGATGATGATAAAGAACCTTCCACAAATATGAACGGGATTGAACTTTCTCACTCTCTTCCAGCTCATCTAAGGCTTGACCCTGTTAAAATGAGAGAAATGAGATTATTGATGTTCCCACATGAAGAAGAGCCTGAGGAATTGAGTCATAAAGCATCCATCAGTAAGGAATATGCAAGGCCTTTGCAAAATTCTGCTCAGGCAATGCCCCATAGATCCACTCCACCAATTGCAAGGAAAACTCCATTTCCTTTACTTGAATATAAACATGGGAGTTTTGATGCAAATTCTCCTGGGTCTATTTTGATGGTTCAGCAACATAAGGGAATGCCTCTGAAGACAATAAAAGCGGAAGGTTTTAAGTTAGACCTCAAGCATGAAACTCCAGTGTCAACAAACTATGCTTGCAATATTGTAGATGCAGGTCTATTTATGGGGAAGTCATTCCGAGTTGGATGGGGACCTAATGGCATTCTTGTACATTCTGGTGCACCTATAGGAAGTGGTAGTGAATACAAGGTATTATCATCTGTTGTCAGTTTGGAGAAAGTTGCTTTTGACAATTTTGTTAGGGATGAAAATAACAAAGTGAGTGAGGAACTTGTTGAATCTGCCTTGATATCTCCATTAAATTTTCACAAAGAAATAAACCATGTGAAGGAAGAGGTTAGAATTGGTCCTTGCAAATTGAAACTTCTAAAGCTTGAAGCGAATTGTTCAATGTTGTCAGATATTTCACATGGCTACTGTGATATTATTGAGAGGCAATTGACTGTACCAGGGTTGTCTTCCACTACACGTTTGGGTTTAACACATCAAGTAATGACCTGGGAATTAATTAGAGTTCTTTTCTTCGATAGAAAACAAAAAGGTCAAGTAGAATCTTTGGGTGCTGACAATGAGGAAGATATGATGCAGGATATGAAGGAAGTTTATCAAGATGTTGACCAAGAAGCACTCCCACTTATGAGGAGGGCAGAGTTCAGTTATTGGTTGCGAGAGAGTGTTTCTTATCATGTTCAAAACCAAATAAGCTCTCTAAATGACTCTGATTATCTACAACATGTTTTTGTATTCCTCACTGGGCGGCAACTAGATGAAGCAGTGCAACTGGCAGCTTCCAAAGGAGATGTGAGGCTGGCTTGTTTGTTAAGTCAGGCGGGTGGTTCTACTGTGAATCGCTCTGACATTTCAAAGCAACTTGATATTTGGAGAAAGAAAGGTCTGGATTTTAGTTTCATTGAAAACGACAGAGTGAGGCTATATGAATTGCTTGCAGGAAATATTCATGATGCATTGCACGAGGTCGATATTGATTGGAGGAGGTTCTTAGGTTTATTGATGTGGTACAAACTGCCGCCTGACACATCATTGCCCATTGCTTTTCAGACATATAAGCATTTTCTTGATGAGGGAAGGGCTCCATATCCTGTTCCACTTTTTATTGATGAAGGACCATCAGAAGAGGCTATCAGCTGGAATGCAGATAAACACTTTGACATTTCATTCTATCTTATGCTTCTTCATTCTAGTGAAGAGAGAGAATTTAGCTTTTTGAAGGCTATGTTTAGTGCATTCTCTTCAACCCCTGATCCACTTGATTATCACATGATATGGCATCAACGAGCAGTCTTGGAAGCAGTGGGTGTTATCAAATCTAATGATCTTCATGTTCTAGACATGGGGTTCGTGTCTCAGCTTTTGAGCCTAGGGAAATGCCATTGGGCCATATATGTGGTCCTTCATTTACCCTTTCGAGAAGACTGTCAATTTCTTCATGTGAATTTGATTCGGGAGATATTGTTCCAGTACTGCGAAATTTGGAGTTCAGATGAATCTCAGCAACAGTTCATTGAGGATTTAGGCATTCCTTCAGAATGGATTCATGAGGCTCTGGTATGCATCATATGTCCTTCCTTATTTTATTTATTTATGAAGGAGTGTCCACAATGTGCATAATTTGTTTGAGTACCCTTTCAACCCTATCTTTCTCTTACAATCATCTTCTGGTACAGATGCTTTTACTTGTTGAGTTTCAAATTAATGATATTGACAGAAAAACCACGTGCACTTACAACACACCCACTCTTTAGACATACATAGAGGCGCTCATTATAGCCATCTTTTGTGTAAAACTGCATTAATTTGTTTTCTTGATCTTCCTGGCTGGTCATTGAATTCAATAATGCTTGAAGAATTTTGAAAGCTCTGGTGAATGATATTTTAGTAATACAAGCTCTTTGTTGTGATGCAGGCAATTTACTATAATTATAATGGTGATCTGCCAAAAGCTCTTGAGCACTTTCTTCAGTGTGCAAATTGGCAGAAAGCTCATACCATTTTCGTAACATCAGTTGCTCATAGTTTATTCTTGCAAGGTAATTCTTGTATACGCCTGTTACTTGAAAAAAATACTGATTAATTCTTATAAAAGACCTGTGCATTGTCACCTATAATTTTGGTGTGCTATTGTTTTGACCCATTATATTGTTTTGCATAGCTGAAAATTGCGAGAATTTTTCTCCTTAAATCCAAGCAAGTGCATCATCATAAGTAACTACTTTGATATCTTGTGCAGCCAAACACTCAGAGATATGGAGGATTGCAACATCCATGGAGGACCATAAATCTGAAATTGAGAATTGGGAGTTGGGAGGTGGAATATATATTTCATATTATTTGATGAGAAACTCACTTCAGGGAGACACCAATGCGATGACTCAATTGGTATGCCAATTTATAAAAGGAGGTCCCCCCCCCCCCCCCCCCCTTTTTTTTTTTAATTATCATTCATGTACACATTGATTATTCTAGAAGTGCAAATTTACCACACCATAGGATGGTATTTGGGGTACATACAATTAGGAGTTGTGAAAGTATGATTTGTTAAGTTTACAGTCAAATAAAAATAAAGGTGTGTCCTTAGCTTGAGCCTTCCTATTTCCTTTTATTTTTATGTTCTCAAAATCATAAACTTTCCTTTTTCAGGATTCTCTTCAAAGTAAAAATGCTGCCTGTCAGGAATTTGTCAGTCAGCTTAATGCATCATTGGCTGTTTGGGACCGCAAATTACCTGTTGATGCAAGGTATACGTTGCCCTCCAACTGCTTTTTGACCTATTTTAAGGTTGCATTATAGCTCGAATGCTGATCTTGTGGGTTGGTCAAAATACATGTATAGAGCCCTTTTCTCTTTGGAGATGCACTATTTTTGTGAAGAGGACCCGAAAAACATGATAAAGAATAAGGGAATATAGTAATTGATAAAATAATTTACATTTTAATTTAATAATTGGTATTTTGGCTTTTTGTTTTTGTAATATCTTCGTATACACACAACTTTAGTTCAGTAAATTCAGGACCGGTATCTTTTGCCATGTATATGCATGTTTTGAGCTATGCTGTGAGAAAGGTCATCTGTTCAATTGTTGTATCGATGCTTACTACTTTCTGTTGCAGATTGGTGTATTCAAAAATGGGGGGTGAGATATGTGATTTGCTGCTATCTGCTGTGGGCGAGGGTGCTAGCCGAGATGAACAGTTTAGCTGCTTTGACACTGCTTTCAGTGCACCGGTTCCAGAAGATGTTCGCTCTGGTCACTTGCAGGACGCAGTGTATCTGTTTACCAGCTTTCTCTCTGAGATTGCTACTTAATTCCAGAAGATATGTGATTTGCCTATTGCTTGTGATTTTTGAAATCAGAAAAGAAATGCGTGTTACAGGGGAGGGATTTTGATCTGCAATTGAGCCATGACCATGAATTTTGTGCCTTTTTGTGTTAATTGGTCTTGCAGGATTATGAAATGATGCTAAATGTGATTATAATATCATATTCATCCATTTTTTTTGGGAGCCCGTAGCTGTAACTTCCAAATTTCATTTTGCATGTGCTAGATCGTAGAATTATTGAACTTTATCAGAAGTGGGAACGTGTTACAAATAAAAATACTTTTTTTTTCTTAAACCTTACAAGGATATAGATTGTCGATAAATTTACGACATAATAACCTTCTATTTCTAAAATTATTTGAGTTCTTTAATTCTATATTAACACAAAAAATACGCTGGAACTGTGGTATGTAAAGGCAGAAATCACAGATACTTTGGGAGATTAGTCGTCCCTCTATTAAACATATAAAGGCTTTTCACAAGGACTATCCAAATAAGTCATTAACATGGAACTCAAAAAGAAATATATAAACTACTAATTTTCTCCATCCCATAGATGATCTATGACATCGAATCCTGCAGGGCCGTTCTTCACCTTGCGCTCCTGCTGGATTTGCCTAATCTTTTGGTAATCATCATTTGTAAGTGAAAAATCAAATATGTCTAAATTTTGTTTTATTCTTTCTTTATTGTAACTCTTCACCACAACAGTCACACCTTGCTCGTATAACCATCTTAGACTTACCTATAACCAATTCAAAAAGGATTATTAGTGCTTTAACGGAGAGTTAGAGAAATAATAATAATAATAATAATAATAATAATAATAATAAAGGACCTAATGCAATTATACCTGAGCCACAGTTTTTGCATGAGTTTGTGCAATGTTGTTGAGCAATTCACTGTCCATAACATCATTACTACCCCAACGGGTTCCTTGGGCTCCCAAAGGAGAATATGCAGTTATAATTATAGCCTTGGCTTTGCAGTATTCTGTTAGATTCTTTTGTTGCCAGGAAGCATTCATCTCAACCTGTTTGTGTTTGTGGTGATGCCATTAATTAGTAGTGATCTAACATAAACACATGACTAAAATCATTAAGAGAGTGTAGTACTTGATTAACAGAAGGAGGAATTGTTGCAAAAGAGAGGAGATCTTCAAGTTTCTTGGTAGAAAAGTTGCTGACTCCAATTGATTTTGTAAGACCCATGTTCTGACATTCTTCCATTGAAGTCCATACACCCTTTAAGTCAAATGGTACCAAATCCTCTTCTTCAAAAGGAACTTTCCATATTCCAGGCTTGGCACTCATGGGCCAGTGGACCAAGTACAGATCTAAGTAATCTAATCTAAGAGTCCTGCATGCATCAACCAGTAATGTATATATAAGTAGAAATTAAATACTTGTGAATTTTAAGCAATAAAGAGTTGCATACTCAAGTGATTTTTGTAGAGCAGGAAGAACAAGGTGGGGATGGTTATCAGGTAACCATAACTTGGAAGTGATAAAAAGCTCATCTCTTGAGCCAATTAGACCAAGTTTAAGGGCTTCAGCGATGGCTTCTCCCACAGCCTGCTCAGACTCATAAAGAGAAGCAGTGTCAAAGTGCCTGTAACCGACCTTGATGGCCTCTATCACCGCCTGTTTGATGGCTTCGCCGTCGTTGGATTCGGCCGCAGTTCCTAGGCCTATCACGGGCATGCTGAATGATGATTGCAGAACAACATTTGGGACCGCTACTTTTGTTGTTGAGGACATGCTTCTTCTTCTTGCCTTGCTCTCTCTCAACTTACAATTCCTTTGTTTTTGTGTTTCATCAGCTCTGTCTGGTGACAATTTTTACCAATTTTTAATTGGTTGGTGATGATTCATTCATCTTATCCAAGAAGTTTGAAATTAAGCTTGTGAGCTTTCATGCATCAACTCTTTGGCATTATTCCACGCTTTGATTCTTAATATGTGATAGTTATCTATCCTTTAAATTATTCTCTTCTTTTTTTAACTAAAGTTGATAGCGGTGATCAGAATAATTTAAATGTGTAATTACCAGAATGGGCTTATCTAAAATATATAAAGTTGAGAATTATTGAACTTTATAAAAACAGGCTAATTTTTTTTATATTGATTAAATATATGTGTAATACATTGTTATTGAAAAATTAGGTGTTTTTTTATATAGTGTTTTTTTTTTATTGGTAATCGGAGGATCCAATTTGTTTAAAGAAAAAAATAAACTACAAATCGGAGGGTCCGATTTGTATTTTTTATTTTTTTTATTTTTAAAAATAAAAATCGGACGGTCCGATTTTAACATTAAAAATTTTTTTATTTTCGAAAACACAAATTGGACCGTCCGATTTATGATTATTTGTTTAAAAAATAAAACAAATTGGAGCCTCCGATTTGTCTTATCCATAATAAAGTAAAGCACTTCTCTTCTCACATCATTTTGAGATACACTCTTTTCTATCACACGAAAAAGAATTCGCGATAAAAACATACGCTAAGGGACAAATTTAAGGTAACAGAACGCACTATATATTTGAGTAATTGACCCTCAATGCAAAGGCAAAAGCAGATAAAATCATCAAAATAATTATTTCAATTTCAGTTATTTAATCTCACAAGTACAACAAAAACTAATAAAGCATCATCCCCAAACTAGTACAAGCCTTTGAAATTGGATGAGATGGTAGATTTATTGTAACAATAAAAATACCGAAACTTAAAGAAAATTAAAAGACATCAAAGACAAACTAAAACAAGATGCCTTCTTGTGAATAAATATCTAATTTTCTCCATCAAATAGGTCAGCAACAACAAAGGTAGTTGGATTGTTAACTGACTTGCGCGTCTGTTTGATTTGATTAATCTTTTGATAGTCATCATTTGTAAGTGAAAAATCAAATATTTCTAAGTTTTCTTTCATTCTCTCCTTGTTGTAGCTCTTCACAGCAAAGGTCACGCCCTGCTCGTACAACCATCTAAGACTCACCTATAACAAATTCAAAAGAATTACATAATTAATGGAGCGTTATATGTAGAATTGATTCATAGCTTGGATTTTTTATTCTACCTGAGCAACAGTTTTTCCATGAGCTTGTGCCACCTCTTTAAGCAATTCACTATCCATAACATCGTTACTGCCCCAAGAGGTTCCTTTGGCTCCCAAAGGAGAATATGCAGTTACAATTATACTCTTGGCTTTGCAATATTCTGTTAGATTCTTTTGTTGCCAAGAAGCATTCATCTCAACCTGTTGTGTATAGTGATCCAACATATGTTAATATAAATATAAATACATATAAATTAAAAATTTTATGGAGAAAATATATACTTGGTTAACTGCAGGAGGAATTGTAGCGAAAGAAAGGAGATGTTCAAGTTTGTTGATAGAAAAATTGCTGACTCCAATTGATTTTGCAAGACCTAATTTGTGACATTGTTCCAGTGAAGTCCAGACTCCCTTTAAGTCAAATGGCACCAAGTCATTTTCGTCATCATAAGAGGCTTTAAATAATCCGGGCTTGGCACTCATTGGCCAATGAATCAAGTAGAGATCTAAGTATTCTAATCCAAGATTCCTGCATATGAATTACAACAAGTCCATAAGTTATTCATTCGTATTATTGAACTTAATTAAAGTAATTAAGTAGGTCTTACTGAAGTGATTTGCGTAGAGCAGGAAGAACAAGATCGGGATGGTTATCAGATAACCATAGCTTGGAAGTGATGAAAAGTTCATCCCTGGAGCTTATGAGACCAAGTTTAAGAGCTTCAGCAATGGCTTCTCCCAGAGCCTGTTCGGAGCCATATATAGAAGCAGTGTCGAAGTGCCTGTAACCGAGCTTGATGGCCTCAATCACTGCCTGTTTGTGGACGTCGCCGTCATCGGTTTCGAAGGCGGCAGTTCCAAAGCCTATGACCGGCATGCTGAAGGATGATTGCAGGACAACATTTGGGATCGCTACTTGCGTTGTTGAAGACATTTCGAATATGAAGATCGGAATTAATTAATTAATAATAATAATTAGTTTGTTGATGATATATGGTGCTTGTAAATAAGTATTAATCATATATATATGGTGCAAGATCTAGAATACGTCTCTGCTTGCATCATCATTTGACAAGTTTAATAATTTGATATAGTGGTCATGGATGGTCATAGCTCTTTGGCTTTAAGAAAAAGTGTCAATTTAAATTGAATATTGTCCAACCGCCTCTGTTGACTCGCTGCAGGGCTAAAAGATAATTATATCATTACGGTTGGAATTTAGAAGTGACTCAAATAAGTTGCTCAATTTCTCAAAATAAGTTGAGCTCATATTTGAATTTCAATTTGAATTCATATGTTAAATTAGTTAAATTTGAGATTGAATAAGTTCATTTTATTATATAATTATATTATATTAATACACATATTATATATTTTGTACTTTTAATTTTTAATAATATATAATTTTAAATTATAAATTATATCATGAATAGAGTACTAAAACTCAATTTTCATGAGATAATTTTGAATTTAACCTGATTTAACTCATTTTCACTGACTTCCTAACAAGTTTTGTTCATACCTTTGTCAAGGATACGAGCTTGAGAGATCGGAAAAGTTAGAGATTCTAATTCCTAACTTCAAAAATGCTAGAATTAAGTCGTGACAATAATTTGTAAGACACTCCAAAGTTTAAGTTAGCAATGTATTAAATAATATGGTTTTTTTGTCATGGCTTACCTGTTAAATTTCCTTTTCTTTGATTGTAGTTTACACTTTACAGGGCAGAATTTTGATCTGCAATTGAGCCATGAACATGAATTTTGTGCCTTTTTCTTTCTTTTTAAGTGGTCTTGCAGGATTGTGAAATGATGCTAAATGTGATTAATTATAAAATTAAAATCATATTCACCCAAACTTCTTAAAATTTTTATCTTTCAATCCAAATTAATTTTGAATTCATCGTAATAAAATTGTAATCCTTTTTAAAAGTTCATGTCTTTTTTTAATTTAAACCAAAATTAAAGCGATAGTTATCTATCTTTTAAATTATTCTCTCTTTGAAAAAAGCTAAAGTGGTAGTTTTCTATTTTTTTTTTTACTTCTGTTTTTTTTCTCGGGAAAAAAAACACCTAAACGATAAATGTATAATAGTATTTGGATAGTATAGTGATCAAAACTAATTTTTAACGTATAATTACAAAAAAATGATAATATTTGGATAGTGGTGATTAAAAATAATTTAAATGTGTAATTACCAGACTGAATTTACTTAAAATATATAAAGTTAAGAAAACTTTATAAAAACATACGTTAAGGGACAGAAATTTAAGGTGTTATAATGTGTGAGAATCGAATGCAATCTGTTAAGGGACAGAAATTTAATGTGTGAGAATCGAGTGGGTTTGGCACTTTCAATGGAGGAGGGAATTCTGTCAATGAAAGACTGATATTTTAGATCAGCTGCTTCACATCTTGCAATCTGTTAGATTAGTTGCAGATGTATAAGACAGAGTGGTGTGAAAATTTGGTAAGGAAGGAGTTTATTTTATTAACTCATTTGTGCAGATTTTGCAAGAAGAGACCATGAATGAGAAGCTTGTGAGCTATACTTTCACGAAGAAAATTTAGAAAGGTCTAATCCCATCGCGGGTTGAGTTGTTCGTTTGGTTTGTATTGATAGGCAGGGTCAACACAAAGGATCGGCTAAGTAGACTGAGAATCCTACAGCAGAATGATAATGTGTGCGTGTTGTGTAAAAAAGGTGTTGAAAACATACAACACTTATTTGTTACGTGTGAGCACTTGGCAGGTGTGGTGTGCATGGATATCGGCGTTTGGACAAGAGTGGACTGCTCCCGGTACTTTGAAAGACTACTTTGAGAGTTGGCGAGCTATGCCGATGAAAAGTGAGCAGCGCAAGTTTTGGCTAGTTGGGTTCTTCTCAGTAATATGGATTATTTGGTTACGACGGAATGAAGTCATATTTCAGAGCAAGACAACAGAAGTTGTAGAGTGTGTGGATCAATCGTTTTCATGTGCTACAGAGTGGTATAGAAAATAACTCATATGGTCGATGGCTATGCCGGAGATAACATAAGAATTATTTATCTTTTATGATTTGTGTCTTTTGTTCCACTATGAGTGTTGAGCTCTTTTTTTTTTTAAAAAAAAACTTATGTTGAATTCACAACAGAACGCACTAATTGATAAACATACATTTGACCCTCATTGCAAAGGCAAAAGCAGATAAAATCATCAAAATAATTATTTCAATTTCAGTTATTTAATTTTACTAGTACAACAAAAACTAATAAAGCACCATGCATCCCAAAACTAGTACAAGTCTTTGAAACTGGATGAGAAGGTGGATTTATTGTAGCAATAAAAATGCTGAAACTTAAACTAAAGTACGAATGATTTGTTGTGAATACATATCTAATTTTCTCCATCAAATAGGTCAACTATAACAAGTGTAGTTGGACCATTACTTCCTTTCCGCGTCTGTTTGATTTGATTAATCTTTTGATAGTCATCATTGGTAAGTGAAAAATCAAATATTTCTAAGTTTTCTTTCATTCTCTCTTTATTATAGCTCTTCACCGCAAAAGTTACATCCTGTTCGTACAACCACCTAAGGCTCACCTGTAACAAATTCAAAAGAATTACATTAGTTAACTGAGTTCTTTAATAAAATGATTAATGGAGAGTTATATGTAGTGATGCCAAACAAATAAACAAGCTTAGAACTAGAATAATTGATGCATATCTTTGTTTATTTTTTTTTACCTGAGCAACAGTTTTCCCATGAGCTTGTGCAACGTCCTTGAGCAATTCACTACCCATAACATCGTTACTATCCCAAAAGGTTCCTCTTGCTCCCAAAGGAGAATATGCAGTTACAATTATACCCTTGGATTTGCAGTATTCTGTTAGATTCTTTTGTTGCCAGGAAGCATTCATCCCAACCTGTTGTTTTGTTTGTGGTGTTTCCAATTATAAGTAGTGATCCAACATTTATGAATATAAACACATAAATAAAAATTTTTATGGAGAATATATTATGTACTTGATTAACCGCAGGAGGAATTGTAGCAAAAGAAAGGACGTGTTGAAGTTTTTTGATAGAAAAGTTGCTGACTCCAATTGATTTTGCAAGACCCAATTTGTGACATTGTTCCATTGAAGTCCAGACCCCTTTTAAGTCAAATGGCACCAAGTCATTTTCGTCATCATAAGAGGCTTTAAATAATCCGGGCTTGGCACTCAATGGCCAATGAATCAAGTAGAGATCTAAGTATTCTAATCCAAGATTCCTGCATATGAATTATCAGAAGTCCATAAGTTATTCATTCGTATTATTGAACTTAATTAAAGTAAAAATAAATGACCATCTGTACCCAGAAAAGATGAAAACGCTAACATATATATCTATATTAGATCGAAACTAAATTTGTACCTATGCAAGATGCCAAGATGCCCTTCGTGTGACAAAAGTATCCTGTCTTTGGAGGGTTGGAGTGTCATATAGGATATTTTTGTCACACGAAGGACATCTTGCATGGGTATAAGTTTAGTTTTAATCTAGTGTGGATACGTATGTCAGCATTTTCATTTTTCATGGATACAAATGGTCATTTATTCATTAAAGTAATTATGTAGGTCTTACTGAAGTGATTTGCGTAGAGCAGGAAGAACAAGATCGGGATGGTTATCAGATAACCATAGCTTGGAAGTGATGAAAAGTTCATCCCTGGAGCTTATGAGACCAAGTTTAAGAGCTTCAGCAATGGCTTCTCCCAGAGCCTGTTCGGAGCCATATATAGAAGCAGTGTCGAAGTGCCTGTAACCGAGCTTGATGGCCTCAATCACTGCCTGTTTGTGGACGTCGCCGTCATCGGTTAAGGCAGCAGTTCCAAAGCCTATGACCGGCATGCTGAAGGATGATTGCAGGACAATATTTGGGATCGCTACTTGCTTTGTTGAAGACATTTGGAATATGAAGATGGGAATTAATTAATGGATGCTAAGTTATGAGTATATGGAATAATAATCAATTTCTTGATGATATATGGTGCAATGTACATGTATCCCTCTTTATATATATGGTGCAAGATCTAGATATACGTCTCTGCTTGCATCACCATTCCAAGGAAAATCCAATCCAATAATAATAAGAGAAACGTTGATTTAAATAGAATCAAGTTTATTCCATTCTCCAGCCGTCTCTGTTGTTGACTCACTGCAAGGCTTAATGTTGATGATACAATTACTGTTGGAATTTCCAAGTAACTCAAATCAGTTTCAACTTCGTTTCTCAAAATAAGTTGAGCTCATTTGTTTTTTTAACTAAATTTAAATTTGAATTTATATTAAATGAATTTAATTAAAAATTAAATAAGTTTATCTTGTTATATAATTATATTTATATAAATAAATATATTATAGATTTTATACTTTTAATTTATAATAATAATATATAATTTTATACATATATTAATAAAAAATATAAATTATCATTAATAAACAAACATTATATATAATTGATAATTTTTTATGGCAGCCACTCGCCCACTCGTATACACACGTCATAAACGTTCCTTTTTACGGATGATAAAGTGGATAAGTTAGCTTACTAACATATGTTCATTGTCCATTCATCAGCGTTTACGGATGTAAGGAATCAAGGACAAAATTCTAATTGATTAAAATTATCAAAATATTTATTATAATTAATGAAATATCTAATTTATTATTATTTTTATTTTTTATTATTAATAAATATGATAAATGAATAATAAAATAATAATTTATAAAATAAAAAATAAATTTTATAATTAAATAATATATAAAAAATTAATTTGTAGTTAAAATTAAATAAAAATTATTTAATGTTTATTAAAAAACTTAAAAAACATATTTTGTTTATGAAACCACGGTATAAAACTATCGAATCCGATACCTGATCTTTCAATATTTTTACTAAAATAAACTATAAAGTGAAGAGAGAGAAATTACAAGTCTAAATAGCACTACTGAATAATAACAAAATGGAGATAAACATGTTTTCATTAAAATTTTACTATAAGGAAGAACAAACACACTACAAATAATCTTTTAAAATAATAATAAAAACACTAAAGAAATGAGCTAGAATAACACCAGACGGGAGGACACGTGAACTTTTCTTCGTCTAATAGTGTTTGACAACTTCCATCGTCCAAGTTGAAGATGCCAATATCTTGATATTCGGCACAGTCCAGCGATTTCAATTCTATTAGGTTATCTGTAAAGTAGATTTGATTTCCTTTGGTTTGAAGACTTGCAGGCAGCATTTGAACAGAAGAGTTGAATCCAATCATCAGTGCGTAATTTTTCAAACTATCTAGTCTGGACCATTCTTTTGCATTCTTCTTTAATTCATAGATATCAAATTTGTAAGTCCAGTGACTTACAGGCATAAAATGTCTCGCCAACATCAATAAACTTCCATTAGCACACCCAACCAAATATTTAAGCTGGTAAGGACCCAGCGCAGCATCAGAGGGAGGTTTGGCTTCATGAATACCACCTACAGGCCCTGATTTTGTGTTTGTATCAAATTCGTATAGCTGGCCACCTTCGTCTACTGCATATATCTTCTCTCCAAAAAATATGACATCATGAAACGATATGACATCATGAAACGACGGTTTTCTAGTTAAAAGATCTAACCATCTCTTATCATTTGGTTTGTAAAAGGCTAATGTACAACGAGGTCCATATATGGCCACTGCCAAAAAATCTTCATTGTCATTGCTAGGACATGAATTTATAATAACCTTCCAAACCTGGCCACTATTTATGAAACTACTCGATATCCGCAAATTATCCCCATTGTCATCATCCCAATCCCAAACAGTATATTCAAAGCCATAATTGTTAGGATTGTAGTCAACTATATCCGGAAAAGTTGATATTGGAGGAAGATCTAAACGGACCTTTGTAAATGCATTTAACATATACATCGAACCTTGGTATATATCTAGGACGATCAACCATCCACCAAAAGAACCACGGATCAATTTGTTCTGCATCTCTGGTAGCTTGAGATGGTGGATCTCGTCTTCATCAAGAGACTGAATATCAAGCGGTACTTCACCAGCAATAGGTAAGTTCATGAGATGGTAGATCTCCTCGTCTTCATAAATATGAGTACTGGAAGATTCTTCAGGTACCAGCAGCCACAAAATCTTGCTGGAGATCTCTGGAAGTTTCAAGCTCCATTGCTTGCAAACTAAACGAAGTTGGATGAAATCATCGTACGAATAGAAGTGCTCTACAATTTCCTTCAAGATGTCATCATGAATGTTTGCCCATCCATCAATGTCGTCACCCATATCTCAGACTCGAGCTATGTTATTCCCAGATGAGACGCAAACTGCAGAAGCCAGGATTTGTTTGAAGTTCGCTGTGTTTGGTACGTATATATAGGATTTGTTTGAGCCTCTTAAAAAATATTAATTTTTTTTTTAAAGGATCTTTAAAAAAATATTTTATATTTAGAATTTGGGTAAATTTTTAAGAAAAGATCTTTTTTTGAGTTATCTTTTTTTAAAAGATTTTATGAAAAAGTAAAAGTAATTTTATATTTGGATATTTAATGCAAAAAAATCTTTTTATCTATCAATTATGTTTGAGTATAACAATATAAAAGTACTCTTTTGTTTATTTATTATATGAAAGACATATTTTTTTAAGGAAAAAAAATCTTTTAAAAAAAGATGTAAATTACAGCTTCTCAAAAAAGATTTTTTTTTTATTTTTCTAATATTTTTATTTTTACTATTAGAAATTTGCAAACACACTAAAAAATAAAAAAAAATCTTTTTTTATCAAAATAATGGCGCTCAAACAAGCACTTAAATATCTGATATAAAAATATTTTTTACTTAATAATTATATTTAGATATAATAATATAATTTTTTTTAATTTATTATGTTAATAATATATTTTTTAAATAAAGAAATTTTAAAAATATATAAATTATAATTTTTTTAAAAAATATTTTTTTATTTTGCTAATATTTTTACTTTTATTATTAAAATTTTGTTAAGCACACTAATTTTTTTTCTAATAATTGAATAATACCTAAACAAATTCAGTGTGTCTTGTTTGTTGCATATCTCTGTCTATTTATTTTGGGTAGATTTTATCCCGTCTTATTTAATTTTAAATTTCAAATTTTGTTGAAAAATTAAAATTAAATTGAGGAAGATATATAACTAGTTTTTCTTGGGGACGCTATCAAATATGAGTTTGGAATCTATCTATTTAATACAGTAATAGTGTGATACCTCACATGATCATATTGGAAATTTGGGATCTGTATCATTAATAATTTATTGTTCAAAACTTTTATTTAACTTTTTAGAGGAAAAATCTAATTTACTAATCTTTCTGTTTCTTCCTTTATTAACTTCTCTTGCAATGAAGTGCAATTCCTTCTTATTTCCGAAATAATTGAATTCAGTTCTTCTTCCTTGATTTAGTGTTAATCCACGTTGATGGTTACCCAAACAACAAAGAATCTTGGTTCCATCTTTGGTCTCAAACTCAAATAATTAACCGAAACAAGCATTGATGCCAACACATAACATACCAACTCAAGGAGCTTAAAACAACATCTTAACTAACCTTATAATTGAATCTGTCTTTCCTTTTGGACTTTTCATTTAGCAAGGCTTCAATATCCTCTCTAGTGAACTCTATAACACCATAATCCGACCCAGCATTGCTAGGTGGATAGGGCCATATTGTTGATCATTTCCACCATTTACAACTGCAAAAGATGGCCTTACTCTTCCATTAATAGGAGTTCCCACCATTTTTCTTGAACCCTTTTCAGCTCTACTAGCTCCTCTTGGTCTTTGTCTATGAGGATTTCGTCACCCACTAACTAAACAAAGTCACAACAAACAAAAAAATCAACAAAAATCATGAAATCAATAAATTATCAACAAGAATTAAAAAATTGCAGAGCCAGAAATTCAAAAATAGCAGCGGTATCCATGCTTGCACCTTCAGAAATCAAAACAGAAAATAAAAAGAAAAACACAAAGCAGCAACCAGAGCCAGAACCCAGAAATCAAATAATTATTTAACAAAAAATAAAAAACACAACATAGCAGCAAACCAAAGCGAGCAAATCAATTATTTCAACAAAAACACAAAATTCCTATAATCATTTAAAACTACGTATTTATAAACGTTATAATATTTTTGTAAATTTAAAACTGCATGTATTATTATAAAAAAAAATATTACAAAAAAAATACGTGTATTATTATAAAAAAAATTATGATTAAAACAATATCAATTTAATTTTTATTTTTAAATTAACCCAATTTTTAAAAGTTATATCTTATCCTACGTATTTAAAATTAGTGATTCGAAATTGATTAGTACATCATTTTTTTTTAAATTAACCCATTTGAATTTGTATTTAAAGAGAGTACATAAAAAAAATAGATCAAATTAGATTGATTTAAATTAAAAAAAAAATTGTACGTGTTCAGTTATACGATGAGAAAAAAAAAATGTCAAAAACCTTTAATACATGCTCAGTTATTGTATTAAAACAAACGTGGAATTGATGGAACAGATAAAACAGAAAAAAATAAAAAAAATAATTCCGTTTCTTCTCATTATGAAATCAGACCACGTAATTTTTCATCTTGATCACATCACTTTTAATCCCTAATATTCTCTCACATAATTAATGTTTCAAATGTTTACACGTAACTTTTAATTCCTCGTAAAACCTTATTTCAAGTTTAAATCAATCCAATTCTATCTATTTTTTATGTACTTTTTTTAGTTCTAATTTAAATATGTTAATTTTTAAGAAAATAATGTTTTGCATGTTGATATATATGTTTTTTTACGAAAATATCGTAACATTATATATAAAAATTATTTTGCTCGCACGCATTATGGGTGCATCCGATATATGACAAGAAATACATTTTAATAAATACTTCCACGTTTATTTAAATAGTAAATATTATATTTATTTAATTTAAATAAAAAATTTCAGCATTCATTCAGAGCACGCATTTTTTTTTTCAAAACGCCACGCCGCATTAAGCAAACTGGTCGCGATTTTTAGTGGTGAACCGAATCACTTGTAATGCTAATTTTTGGTTGGACCGGTTCAACCAACTGATCTAATCCAATTTTGAAAACCATGGGTCAAATAGGAGGCCAGGGGTAGATCTAATACAAGAATTGTGTATATAAACTGGCTGACCCTATATCCCTCTTTAGCGGTTATTAGGCTTGTGAAAAATGGATCGGGTCATGTACCTTTCTTATTAGAAAACACCCCACAAATGGAGGCTATAAAGAGAAGGTTTAAATTCTAAGTAAGATGGTGCGAGAACAAAAAAGCTAGAGAAGTCATTAAAGAAGCTTGGAGCATTAATTTTAGTAGATCAACAATGTATATACTGGCCCAGAAAATCAAGACATGCAGACACGAATTGGTTTAATGACAATGCTCTAGTAAATATAATTCAAAGAAGGTTATAGAAGAATTGCAACAGGAATTAGAATTGCTGAGAGAAGTTGAGAGTATTGGGGTGGTTCTTCTCTGCCTCGCCTCTGGTCCTTGTCCTTGTCTCTATTCTTCGTCAATCTCATTATCATCGTCTCTTTTCCTTATGTTTATATACATCTTCATAGCTTGTCATTTTATTTTCGTTTCTTTTGATCAGCAGGTAATAATATTTGTGCATATCAAGTTATATAGGTCTCTTCCGACTGTATCATATGTCATTAAATACATCCATTATATTACGCGAAACTTATACAAAAGAATTACAATAAATTAAATCACTGATTGAAGAATGCTTCATTCCATCTATAAACTCATTAACAACAAATCAACTACAATCACTCAAATATGTAGACAATAATTTAAAACTAAAGCTAAATATTTAAAACATCAATCAAATATACTTATCCAATCTGGCACATAACACAAAACCTGATGAATGAGTGTGGTATCTAATTTTCTCCATCAAATAGGTCAGGAAGATCGAAAGCAGCAGGACCGTTCTTCAGTTTGCGCTCCTGTTTCATGTGATTAATCTTTTGGTAGTCATCATTTGTAAGTGAAAAATCAAATATATCTAGATTTTGTTTCATTCTCTCTTTGTTGTAGCTCTTCACTGCAAAAGTCACACCTTGCTCGTACAACCATCTAAGACTTACCTATAACCAATTTAAATGAATTACATCATTAGATAGGTGAGTTACGTTGTAAATGGTTCTCTATACATAATGTAAACTCAAAATTGATGCACAACTTTAATTATTTTTCATTTTTTTTTGTTTACCTGAGCAACAGTTTTACCATGAGCATGTGCAATTTGCTTGAGCAATTCACTGTTCATAACATCATTACTACCCCAACTGGCTCCTTTGGCTCCCAAAGGAGAATATGCAGTTATCACAATATTCTTGGTTTTGCAATATTCTCTTAGATTCTTTTGCTGCCAGGATGGATTCAACTCCACCTATTTATTGTGTGATTAGTGTGGAACGGTATTTAATTTAGTGATCCAATGAATAAAATCAATGTTTATGTGTATAATTAATATGAATAAAAAAAATTACTTGATTAACTGCAGGAGGAATAGTAGCAAAAGAGAGGAGATGTTCAAGTTTCTTGGTAGAGAAGTTGCTAACTCCAATTGATTTTGTGAGGCCCAAGCTGTGGCATTTCTCCATTGAAGTCCAAACACCCTTCAAGTCAAATGGCAGCAATTCGTCTTCATTATAAGGAAATTTTCTTATTTCAGGCTTTGCACTCATTGGACAGTGGACCAAGTAAAGATCCAAGTATTCTAATCCAAGATTCCTGCATGCATGAATCAATCAGAGTTTATTATATATTCATCAATCATGCCTTCTCAACATTTACTTTAATAATATCTGATCTGATTAATTATGAAAATAAAATGATCTTACTGAAGTGAGTTTTGTAAAGCAGAGAGAACAAGATGGGGATGATTATCGGAGAGCCATAACTTGGAAGTGATGAAAAGTTCATCTCTGGAATTTATGAGGCCAAGTTGAAGGGCTTCAGCAAAGGCTTCTCCGAGAGGCTGTTCGGAATCATAGATGGAAGCGGTGTCAAAGTGCCTGTAACCGAGCTTGATGGCCTCAATGGCCGCTGCTTTGATGGTGTCGTTGTCGTTTGCTTCGGAGCCAGTTCCAAAGGCGATCACCGGCATGCTGAATGATGGTTGTAGGACCACATTTGGGACAGGAACCGATGCTGGTTTTTCTGTTGAAGACATTGTATATGCAATGTGGAAATGCTAAGATTCTTTCATTATATAGTCCAATGAAGCCGCCCTTAAGGTAAAAAATATGGTATTTAATTACCTGTTACGTCTATGCATGCATCATCAGCACGCACCTTTCGTTTTTTATTTGTTTCGTATCCAAGCTTAACTCATGTAGATAACTACACCAGGAATATTTATTATACTATCTCATGCATTATATATATTTTCTTTTCTTTTATTAAGTTAACGTGTATTCTAATATGTAACACTTAGGCTGCATTTATTTATAGATATAGGACATTACACAGAGACACAAAATCATGTTTGATAGAGGAGATATGAACAGAGATAATGTATCTAGGAACACTGAATTAATGTATTTTATATCCATCCTAATAGGAAGGATACGAAGACACTAATATGGAATACAATTTATTTTTCATTAATTTTATTAATTTTTTATAATTATATTTTTTTATTATTATATTTTTCGTCTCAAATTTTTTGAATAAAAAAAAATGAGAATAAATTAGATTTTCATAATTTGTTCTAGTTTATTACCCAACAGAATATAAGAACACAAAATTTTATATTTCTGTCCTTTTATGTCTTGTTGTTAATGTTTTGTCTTATCCTGTTCACAAAAACAAACACAGTCTTAATGTATTCTAATTATAAGTTTTAAATGAGTCTCAAATATGTTTTAAGAAAAAAGTTATATAAATATTTTAACTTAAATAGGATTAACTTTTCATTTTTCATTTTATAGCTATATGTATGTATTTACTATGTTAGATAACATTCAAACTATTTAATTACCTTTTATCTTTTCAGATATTAATTGTCTACATTTAAAATATCATCCGTATTTACGAGCGTCTCCCCTTCTTTAATAATTCTATTAAGAAATGTCCTTAGTTTAGGCTTTGCACTCATTGGGCAATGGACTAAGTAAAGGTCCAAGGATTCTAATCCAAGACTCCTGCTGTATGTAATCATCCGAAGTTTAATTTATTATTATTCAACCGAGTCAATTACAGCACTGTGTGGTTACCCTTATCATCCTACTAGAGGGAATACCTCGGTCCAGCCAAATATTTCAAAAGGACAACGAGATTTTTAAGAAAAAAAAAAATACTTAATTCGGTTCTTGATTCTTTTTAGTGATTAATTAGTCTTTGTGCTAAAAAAAATAACATTGACTTTTTTTTGTCACAAGAGTTTCGTTGTGCTTTCGAGGTAATTTTCATGGGCTGAGTTGGATTTTTTTTGTCAAATACCTCATTGTCTTTCGAGGTAATTGTCAGAGCTGTTTTAGGTTTTTCTCTTCTTTTAATAATAATTATTAACCAAATGAGCAATTCGGTTATAATAAGTGTACAACTTATAAAATATGGATAATGCTAGGGAGACAAAAAAAAAAAACAGCTTACTTTATTTAACATTCATTAATTGTCGCGATAATTAATGAATACTAAATAAAAAAAATTATGACTGTTTTTGCCTAATGTTTTTTTGTTACCAAACATTTCTGATAAAATATATCCTCTAACATAATTTTCAGAAGCTTATTTATCTTGTCCTTAATTTCTGCCTCGTGTTCTATCTCTCGAAAAAGGATTATTGTCCGAAGAATGCTGCACTTTTATGAAATTAGCAACTATTTTAATATTCATGAAATTCGAATAGAACTGACATTCTTGTTGACCAAGACAATATTAATATCAAACAAAAACTTCAAAAAGCATGACTTGAGACTTGACAATAGAATATTGCTCGATTAAGTTTATTAAAAATTTAACAACATATTTCTTAGATGCATAATCTCTAACCGTTTTCAATCCCAATTGAAACCATTAACACAAATTAAACAACTAAAAATGGTACAAAAATTCTCTAATTCCTCTCAAATAAATTTTAATTTAGTGAAATAAATAATAACAGTAGAATCATCTTGACGAATAGTACGAATAGAATAAAACTCCTCCTTCAACTCACCAACTCTAAACACATCTCCATGCAAGTAGCGAACGTTAAAATTGTTCCACAAACCTAAAACAGAAGTGATCCACATCATATTCTTAGTAATTTCTGGGCTGAGAGAGAGATTGATCCAAAAAAAGAGAAAGCTATTGCATCGATCTTAAGTTTCGAAGGTAGCTAGCTTCATGCTCAGCAGGTTTTATAATTGATCCATCTAAGAATTTCATCTTATTCTTAGATCTGAGAGCCTCATCATCAAAGAGATTATCTTAAAATGTCCTTCAAATTCCTCCGGGTAATTAATTAATTCTGAAAACCCTTAAAGCGTAGTTCCTAATTCCTACCAAGTCCCTAACTTCCTCGAGTGCTACACTACAAATCTTTTTTCCAAGTCTAAATTACGTAGGCTTTAAAGTAAGTAAGAGTGAAGCAATTAATCTTTTTGTGGATCTTAGATTTGAGAGCACGTCATATATCATGTGACCACTGATAGTAATTTTGAGGTGTGAGCTGAAAAGGTATCAACAGAGTGCCAAGACTTTCACCATGATGAAGAAAATAAGAACTAATAAAGTCAGAAATGAAGGAAGAACCAGATCTCATAAATTGATTTTAGAATTATAAAAATTAGGTCATAAAAACAGTGAATCGCTCAAAATTCGCAACAAAATTAGCAAAATTGGCAGCATTCATGTCATCAAGTACTATTGAAGGATCGTTTGAAACTCTAATACCATATAAAATGATACTAGTCTATAGAGTGTTGCAAGAGAGAAGAAAAAAAAGGTAAGAACTAAAGCTTTAGCAGATCGGAAATTGAAGAAGAGAGTTGAAGAAGATTCGAAGAAGTCAGAAAAAAATTTGGATGATGAATATTCTTTGTACATTGAATAAAGGAAGCATCACATTTTTACACTATAAATATACACCTTATATATTTGTACAAAAAAAAAAGATAAACAATTAATTTTCAGCTAATTTTAACAAACTCACTTGCTGTATAAAACTAAAAGCTTTCTAACAATTTTCTGTATTTAGATGTATTTCAATTTAATTTTAATTTTATTTTCAGATTCTCACATATTATATTACAAAATCAGAGAGAAGAGATCGAAGTTAAAGACATCCATTACACGAAACTTAATTATACAAGAAGAATTACATTTAATTACTCACTGATTGAACGATACTTTATTCGACTTATAACTCAATAACAACACAAATAAACAATAGTTACAATAACTCAAGACATAAACAATAATTAGCTCTAAACAATAACAATATATACTTATCCAATATACTTTTCAATCTGAGAATAAATCCTTTTATTTGAAGACTATTGATTCTTCTATTAGACGGCCATACACGCACAAAACACAAAAGTGACAAAACATGAATGAGTCTGGTATCTAATTTTCTCCATCCCATAGAATATCAGAAAGATCGAATGTAGCAGGCCCGTTCATTTTGCGCGTCTGTTTGATTTGATTAATCTTTTGGTAATCATCATTTGTAAGCGAAAAATCAAATATTTCTAAGTTCTGTTTCATTCTCTCCTTGGTGTAGCTCTTTACTGCAAAAGTCACACCTTGCTCGTACAACCATCTAAGACTTACCTATAACCAATTCAAATACATTACATCAATTAGATACACCAAGTTACGTTAAAAATGGTTCTATATATATAATCTAAACTCAAAATTGATACACAACTTTAATTGTTTTTCTTTTTTTTACCTGAGCAACAGTTTTTCCATGAGCATGTCCAATTTGCTTGAGCAATTCACTGTCCATAACATCGTTACTACCCCAACTGGTTCCTTTAGCTCCCAAAGGAGAATATGCAGTTATCACAATATTCTTGGTTTTGCAATATTCTCTTAGATTCTTTTGCTGCCAAGAAGGATTCAACTCCACCTATTTATTGTGTGATTGGTACGGTGTGGAACGGTATTTAGTTTAGTGATCCAATGAATAAAATTAATATTTGTGTATAATTAATATGAATAAAAAAAATTACTTGATTAACGGCAGGAGGAATAGTAGCAAATGAGAGGAGTTGTTCAAGTTTCTTGGTAGAGAAGTTGCTAACTCCAATTGATTTTGTGAGACCCAAGCTGTGGCATTTCTCTATTGAAGTCCAAACACCCTTCATGTCAAATGGCAGCAATTCATCTTCGTTATAAGGAAATTTTCTTATTTCAGGCTTTGCACTCATTGGACAGTGGACCAAGTAAAGGTCCAAGTATTCTAATCCAAGATTCCTGCATGCATGTGAAAGAGTTTTCAATGAAACAAAAAACTAAAATGATTTGATGATTGAGTAATTGGATCCTGTTACATAGATGAGGCAACTCTGCTATATATATATATATATAGCAAGCTGCCACAGAATTTTGTTGTTAGCAGAGAAAACAGAAATAAGGTAGCATTTGGTGGAGAGACAGAAAGACTAACTGAGAGATAGAGATTGAAATAAATCTCAGTATTCTGTTTAGTGTAAAATAGGAGACAGAAATTGAAAAAAGAATGAAACTCTAATTTAATTTGCACAAAGGATAAAATTGGAATTAATTAATTGAAATAAAAGTATTTTAGGTATAAAATGTTATTAAAGTTTCAGTCTCCATCTCTAAAATTTTCAGTCCCTGTGTCCTTACTTTTTGAAAATACTGAAATACTGAAATTTTAGAGACTGAGACAAAAATTTTAGTACCAGTCTCTGAACTAACAAACACGATACTGAATTTTAGTCTCTCAAACAAATGCTACCTAACAGATTTGACAACAAACTAGGCTTGACTATCTCTTAACAACTGTAACTTTATTTTCTTGATCTTGATCTGTTATATTACATACTCTATCTCTATTAGCATGCATCCATCAGAGTTTATTATTCAACATATACTTTAATAATATCTGATTAATTATAAAAATAAAATGATCTTACTGGAGTGATTTTTGTAAAGCAGGGAGAACAAGATGGGGATGATTATCGGAGAGCCATAACTTGGAAGTGATGAAAAGTTCATCTCTGGAATTTATGAGGCCAAGTTGAAGGGCTTCAGCAAAGGCTTCTCCGAGAGGCTGTTCGGAGTCATAAAAAGAAGCGGTGTCAAAGTGCCTGTAACCGAGCTTGATGGCCTCAACGGCCGCCGCTTTGATGGTGTCGTTGTCGTTTGCTTCGGAGCCAGTTCCAAAGGCGATCACCGGCATGCTGAATGATGATTGTAGGACCACATTTGGGACAGGGACCGCTGTTGAAGACATTGTATATGTCACAAATTGGATGTAGTAAATGTTTGCTAATAATAAGAGTATACAATATAATGTTGTGGTGCTAATTAATAACTAAGTGCTATATATATACTCCAATGAAGCCGCCGCCAACGTAATTTAATTACCTGTTACGTGTATGCTTGCATCAGCTAGCTAGCACGCACTTTGGTCTCCGATTAAGTTTTGTAGATAATTAAATGGAATATGCTATATGTATTTACTATATATGTTAGATTACATTTTAGAGGAGTGTTAAGGATTAGTAATTTTTGTGATTTGTAGTCATTAAATAGTTATTAATAATGATTTTAATAGTGTAAAATTGGTGTAAAATTTTATTTAATGACTCACTTTTTTTTATTAATTACATATTAGATAAAATTTGATAAAGTTGCTCATCCTCTAAATTTTTTTTACATTTTATTAGTTTAGGCGACTTTGCTATCATTGGGCAATGGACTAAGTAAAAGTCCAAGTATTCTAATCCTAGACTCCTGCTCTATGAATCAATTGCCAAAGTTTGTTAGTATTCAACCCAGTCAATGACAGCATAGTGTACGTGTTTGTTTCACGGTTGACACGTGTCACAAAAGGAAATTGCACATACAAATTTTAAATTTGACAAATAAAGGGATGTACGGACTACTCTCTTATATAAAAATGCAATTTCATTATATTATTCGTTATTAAATTCGTTTCACTGGTTAAAAAGACGACATTAAAGACAAACTTTTTAAAACGCCTTCAAATTTAAAACACATTAATACTCCTAGGCTTTTTTTTTTTTTTTTTTTGGAAATAGATTAGAGAATTCCCAATCTTAGACATTATATCACAAATTCACATCCACCTATACTCCTAGCTTATGAATTGGCGCATTGCTATTTAATATTTGTTTTTTATTTTTTTTATTTGTCATGGTATGGGCTAGGAAGTCTGACCCACACCCAAACACTAGCCCACCCAAAGCAGCTGGCTGAAAAAAAAAAGAACGCTCCAAATTATATACTGAAGAGAGAAGAATTTCAATAAGAATGTGTTAGTAGCTGCAGATTTGAAAGGTCGTGGTCAGCATTGGCTAGTAGAGAGAAAGTTGGGTGCTTCGTTCCTTTGTTGCAGGTTGATAGCCGCTGGTCACCGAAACCCTCCCTCTCTTCAAGTCCATTAATACCAAAAATAAATTTTTGTATATAAATATATATATTATTCAATTTATTTTTAATATTTATTTATATTTTATATATTAATGACTCATGATAATAGTTGATTTTAATGTATATTTATCATGATCAGATTACTATCCTATCATCTATTATTCTATCTCGTGACCACCATTCCGGAGGAAAATCCAATCCAATACTAATAAGAGAAGTGTGGATTTAAATAGAATCAAGTTTATTTCATTTTTCACCCGCCTCTGTTTTCTCATCGCAAGGCTTAAAGTTAATGATACCATTACTGTTGGAATTTCCAAGTAACTCAAATCGGTTCCAACTTCATTTCTCAAAATAAGTTGAGCTCATTTGTTTTTTTAGCTAAATTTAAATTTGAATTAAAATTTATATTAAATGAATTCAATTAAAAATTAAATATGTTTATCTTATTATATAATTATATTTATATAAATAAATATATTAGATTCTATACTTTAATTTATAATAATAATAATAATAATAATAATAATAATAATAATATATAATTTTATACACATATATTTTATATATAATTATTATAAAAAATATAAATTATAATTAATAAACAAATATTATATATAATTGATAGTTTTTTAAACTTTATAAATATAGTCGGTTGTTATTGAATTGTGATCTTAACTTGAATTTAAATTTGACATGGTTTGTTTGACACAACTTCCTTAACTTCCAATCCTATAATAATAATAATAATAATAATAATAATAATAATAATATAACAGCAATTAAATTCCTTAGCTTCTCTGTACTCTGTGTATGTGAAGTTTCGAAACCTGAATTATTAGAGCATAAAGCTTAATTTTAAAGAAAATAATATAATATTTGATCATATTAAAAAATTTTCTTGAGCTGACTCTCTCAGATTAAGACTTAATTTTGACTTAGGCATAAAAATCAATTAAATAATTAACTCTTCATAGTAACTGTTCATACCCTGGACCAATAAATAGGGTCCAGGATCCAAGCAAAGAAGCCTAACCCAAAGGGTTGGCTCTCCCCCAGTACCAGCCTTCATTCCAAGAAGTCGGTACTGAACATGACATGTTCCAAAGAAGTCGGATACGAGGGTTAGCTGGCAGATAACCCTCATTCGAATGAGTAACTGCCCCTAGAAACTCTCTAACCACTTCATAGAGCCATATCTTAACCTCCCTAAGATATGGGAACGGTTATCCACCTAAAAAGGTGGCACTACTTCAGCGGAGTCCACTACTGCTCTAACCTGCTCACACTCTTGCTAACTTAGGCATCGAAGTGTCTTTGCAGGTACCACCCCCATTCTTTCACACATACAAGTCGGACGGAGGAACACCGAGTAACAGATCCACTCGAAAGCCGCCTCCTTCATACGTTTGGGCCAACCAACGCCATCCAACCCATTAATCTCCGGTTACCCACCGTAACATTGGCGCCGTTGCCGGGGACCCGAGAGATCAACCAGTGATGGCGGATAGATCCCCTGAAGAGGGTCATGTGGAGACAGATTCTGAACAAGAGAATCTGAACATTGGAAACAATGAGGCAGACCAGACCCTTCACCAGGAAGCCAATGATCAACACAGGGAAGGCACCTCCGGAATCAAAAACCCGAAGGTAAATTCCTCGGAGGGGCGCGAATCAGAAAAAGAAGGACCATCCCACGCAATTGAGCTCATGGGATTAGTCCACAGTCGCCTCGAGCAGCTAGAACAGGAACGGAAACGACAAAAGAAAATCGAAAAGAACCTAAAAGAGGAGATGGAGCGACGAAAAGAGTTAGAAAGAAAACTCTTAAAGTTAGAATCCTCCCTCAAAGGTCAGAACTCCCACGACGGTAGAGAAGATTCGCCCTTAGGGGAGAAAGATCCTTTTAGCGAGGACATAATGAGGGCAAAAGTTCCGAGAAACTTTAGAAGCCCCGATATGGACCTCTACGATGGAACCACTGATCCAAAGCATCATCTGAGCAACTTTAAAAGTCGGATGTATCTGGCTGACGCTTCTGACGCTACGCGATGCAAAGCTTTTCCGACAACCTTGTCAAAAGCAGCGATGAAGTGGTTCGACAGCCTCCCTCCGAGGTCAATTACCAGTTTTGAAGACCTCTCAAGAAAGTTCTTGATGGGGTTCTCCATCCAGAAAGACAAAGTAAAACATGCACCAAGTCTCCTGGGAATAAAACAGGAGGTCGGGGAGTCCTTACGGGCCTATATGGAAAGGTTCAACAAAGCATGTTTGGAGATTCAAGACCTGCCCACCGAAGCAGTCATCATGGGGCTAGTCAATGGTCTTAGAGAAGGTCCCTTCTCACAGTCCATATCAAAAAGACACCCCGCCTCTTTAAGTGATGTACAGGAAAGAGCTGAAAAGTACATCAATATGGAAGAAAATGCTAGGCTAAGAGACCCGAATTGGCGACCTGGTCACCCTCCCTCAACGAAAGAGAGGGAGAGGGAAGCTAAGAAGAAGGAAGAACTCGACCTCGATAGGCCAAGAAAATATCACTCTTATACTCCACTGAAAGTTCCTGTAGTGGATGTATACAGAGAAATTTGCAATACCGAAAGGCTGCCTCCTCCCAGGCCCATTAAAAATAAAAGAGGGGGAGCCGCGGTGATTACTGTGAGTACCATAAGATATATGGGCACTCCACAAACGACTGTTACGACCTTAAAAATGTGATAGAAAAACTGGCCAGAGAAGGTCGGCTTGACAGATACCTCATAGAAAGGTCGGACAGTCATGGAAAAAGAAAGCGAGATGATATGGATAAAAGAGACCCACCACCACAAACTCCGGAGAGACATATCCATATGATCTCAGGAGGGTTTGCGGGAGGGGGACTCACAAAATCTTCTCGTAAAAGACATCTCAAGAGAGTTTACCAGGTCGGAGAGGGGTCCTCCGACCTTCCAACCATTTCATTCACAAAGGAAGATGCGCAAGGAATAATCCCTAGGTACGACGACCCAGTGGTAATTACCATGATCCTGGCAAATGCCCATCTACACAGAACACTAGTAGACCAAGGAAGCTCAGCGGACATCCTCTTTAAGCCCGCTTTCGACAAACTAGGGTTAGATGAGAAAGAGTTAAGAGCCTACCCCGACACCTTGTACGGATTAGGCGACACGCCAATAAAGCCACTAGGATTTTTGCCCCTCCACACCACTTTTGGAAAGGGGGAGAAATCAAAGACTCTGAGTATAGACTTCATAGTCATCGACGTAGGGTCGGCCTATAATGCTTTAATCGGTAGAGCTACCCTTAATCAACTCGGAGCGGTGGTATCGACACCCCACCTCTGCATGAAATTCCCGACCTCAGCGGGGATAGCAACGGTGAGGGGAGATCAGAAGCTGGTAAGGAAATGCTACAATGAAATCCTAAACCTGAGAGAAAAAGGCAAAGAAGTTCACACAATAGAGCTCGGTGGAGCAAGGATTAAAGAAGAGCTGCGACCACGACCCGGAGGAAAAACCGAGGAGATTCAGGTCGGAGAAGAGGAAGGAAAAAACACTCACATAGGAACCAACCTGGGGGAAACCCTAAGACAAGAATTGACTAAGCTCCCAAGAGATAATTCCGATCTCTTCGCCTGGAAGGCCTCCGACATGCCTGGGATAGATCCAGAACTCATGTCCCACAAGCTCTCGGTCTACTCGGGATCTCGACCTGTACAACAACGAAGACGCAAGCTCGGCCCAGAGCGAGCTCTAATAGTAGAGGAGCAAGTACAAGCGCTCCTAGAAGCCGGTTTCATCAGAGAAGTCAAGTATCCAACATGGCTAGCCAATGTAGTGCTAGTCAAAAAATAAAATGGTAAATGGAGAACGTGCGTCGACTATACCGACTTAAATAAGGCATGTCCCAAGGACCCTTATCCACTACCAAGCATTGACGCCCTAGTAGACTCTAGCTCGGGGTATCAATACTTGTCGTTCATGGACGCCTACTCAGGGTATAACCAAATCCCGATGTATGAACCAGACCAGGAAAAAATATCATTCATCACGCCCAGAGCTAACTTTTGCTACGTGGTCATGCCATTTGGATTGAAAAATGCAGGGGCCACATATCAGAGGCTGATGAATAAGGTGTTTGCCCCTCACCTAGGGAGCTTAATGGAAGTGTACGTCGACGATATGCTGGTAAAGACCAAGAAAGAAGTCGACCTCTTGTCCGACCTTTCACAAGTCTTTGACACCATAAGGTTGCACGGGATGAGACTAAATCCTGCAAAGTGCGCCTTCGCGGTGGAGGCAGGAAAATTTCTAGGATTCATGCTAACACAAAGAGGGATCGAAGCCAATCCCGACAAGTGTAGAGCTATCCTAGAAATGAAAAGCCCTACTTGTTTGAGAGAGGTCCAACAGCTGAATGGCCGACTAGCAGCTCTCTCCAGATTTTTGGCAGGATCAGCACTAAGATCCCTTCCACTGTTCTCCCTATTGAGAAAGGGACACCAGTTTGAATGGACTCCCGAATGCGAGGAGGCGTTCCAGGAGTTCAAAAAGTTTTTTGAGCCAACCTCCTATTTTGACCCGACCTGTAGCCGGAAAAGACCTCGTCTTATACCTATCCGTGGCAGACAAGGCTGTCTCAGCAGCCTTGATAAGAGAAGACGAGGACGGTCAACACCCAATCTATTTCATCAGTAAAGTTCTACAGGGCCCTGAGCTAAGGTATCACAAATTAGAGAAATTTGCCTACTCCTTAGTGGTAGCCTCTCGAAGGCTACGGCCTTACTTTCAAGCTCACACAATAAGAGTCCGCACGAACCAACCCATGAAGCAAATCCTCCAAAAGACGGATGTTGCAGGAAGAATGGTTCAATGGGCAATAGAGCTCTCCGAGTTCGACTTGAAATACGAAACTCGGACGGCGATTAAAGCCCAGTGCCTCGCCGACTTCATTGCAGAATATGCAGGGGATCAAGAGGATAAACCAACTACATGGGAACTCTATGTAGATGGATCCTCCAATAAAACAGGAAGCGGCGCAGGCATAATATTGGTAGATGAAAGGGGAACCCAGATAGAGGTTTCCCTCAAGTTTGAATTCCCAGCTTCAAATAATCACGCAGAATATGAAGCCTTGATTGCAGGATTGAAGCTCGCAGAAGAAGTCGGTGCTACGAAGGTGATGATATACAGTGACTCTCAAGTGGTGACCTCCCAAATAAGTGGAGAGTATCAGGCAAAAGACCCAAATATGAAGAGATACTTGGAAAAAACTCTGGAACACCTTGGGCGCTTTGCAGAAATCGAGGTCACGCACATAACTCGGGACCTAAATAGCAGAGCAGACGCCCTATCCAAGTTAGCAAGTACCAAGCCAGGAGGAAATAACAGAAGCCTGATCCAAGAAACTCTCCAGGAACCTTCAGTGGTAAAAATGGAAGACAAACAAGAAGTCTTTGAAGTGGTCGGATTAAACCTCGGATGGATGAACCCCTTAGTCGAATACCTGAAATTCGACATCCTCCCCAAGGAGGAAAAGGAGGCCAAGAAAATCCGAAGGGAAGCACAACACTATACCTTGGTGAAAAATATTCTCTATAGAAGAGGGATATCAACACCATTGTTAAAGTGTGTACCGACCTCAAGAGCCACTGAGGTATTAGAGGAGGTACATAGTGGAATCTGCGGGAACCATCTCGGAGCAAGGTCATTAGCCAGAAAGGTGATCCGAGCTGGATTCTACTGGCCAACCTTGCCGAAAGATGCCACAGACTTTGTGAAAAAGTGCCAACCGTGTCAAATGCATGCAAATTTCCACGTGGCCCCCCCGAGGAGCTCATTAGTATCACCTCCCCATGGCCCTTTGCAAAAAAATGGGGAATGAATTTGTTAGGTCCTTTTCCCCAGGCGCCAGGACAAGTCAAATACCTAATAGTGGGAATAGATTATTTCACAAATTGGATAGAAGCAGAACCACTGGCCACCATCACTGCACAAAGAAGTCGGAGGTTCCTCTACAAAAATATAATCACAAGGTATGGGATACCTTATTCCATTACCACAGATAACGGAACCCAGTTCACCGACTCCACCTTTAGAAGCCTAGTAGCCAGTATGAACATCAAACACCAGTTCACCTCAGTGGAACACCCACAAGCCAATGGGCAAGCCGAAGCAGCCAACAAAGTCATACTGGCAGGGCTGAAGAAAAGATTACAAGATGCGAAAGGAGCTTGGGCTGAAGAGCTCCCACAAGTACTATGGGCTTACAGAACAACCCCCAATCCGCCACTGGAGAAACACCCTTCCGACTAGTTTACGGCGTAGAAGCCATGATTCCAATAGAGGTCAATGAGCAAAGCCCAAGAGTGATTTTCCACGACGAGATCGGGAATATACAGGGGCACAAAGAGGAGCTTGACTTGCTCCCCGAAATCCGAGAAGAAGCCCAGATAAGAGAAGCAGCGTTGAAGCAAAGGATGACCGCGAGATACAACAAAAAAGTCATTCGAAGGAGTTTCACCCCAGATGACTTGGTCCTAATCAGAAACGATATTGGAGTCAACAAATCGGGGGAAGGAAAGCTCGCTGCTAATTGGAAAGGACCATACAAGATCAACGAGGTCTTAGGAAAAGGCTATTATAGGGTAATCGACTTCGACGGCAACGAGTTACCAAGATCATGGCATGCTTGTAATATGAAAAGGTACTACAGCTAAAAGCGAACCCTACTCCCTGATGTACTCTTTTCCCAATTTCATGATTTTTTCCCAAAATCAAAGGGTTTCTTCTGAAAAGGGTTTTTAACGAGGCATCATAGTAGGGGCTAAGGGAAAATAAATTATCAAAAGCCCTTAGTAGCAATACGGTACCTCCTTAATTAATAAAGATCTCTTTCATTTTAAATATCTCTTTTAAATTCCCTTTTTATTCTCTTTCTACGAAACGCGCCGATTTAAGCTCGACAAAACGTGAAAATCCCATGAACCGACCTAGATGGTCATCAGGATAAAACGACGAGGTACAAGTCAGCGTAAAGAGGCTATAGAAGTCGATCATGATAAACTCGGGAGCAGTCCGACTCATAAGTCGGAATGCGAAACCGAGTAAAATTAAAATGAATCGCAAAAGTAGCCTAAGTTACGAAAAACTCAATAAAACAAAATTGAGTACTAGGAATAACAAAAAAGAGATAGGAAAAAACTAAGAAAAAGTTGTAAGGCTGCCTTAAGGATAAAAAAGATTCAGAAAAGCAAGCAAGCCCCAAAGAATAGGTTTTTTTCCAGAAAAGATCAAAAGAATAGAAAAGCATGCGCGCATAAGGTAACTCAAAACCCTTATCCAAAAAGGGCATTTATTTAAAACGCTAAATTAAACCCTTATTAAAAAAGGGTATCATAAATTGTTTTGTTTACGGCCTTAAAAGGCCAAAAATTGTTCAAACATCAACAAATAAATATAAAGAGTTTAAAAAGGGGGGGTCCACAGGCCAGACCCCCAATAGCCAACAAATTACTTCTTTGCAAGAGGAGTAGAAGGATCACCACCACCAGGACCAGGAGTTGGAGAGAAAGTCGGAGGAGCGGCAGAAGAACTCGGAGCGTCCTTAGAGCGAGGAGGGGACTCTATGATCCTCTGCCCCCGAGTCTTCAAATCAGACTCAGACTCCACCACGGGGACAGGAGGATCCACGATGGCACCATCAATAACAATCTTATCAGGGTCCAAAGGAGAAAGGTCCAAGTCAGGAGCAATGACTCCGACATGCTCCTTAAAAACCCTCCAAGCCTCATCAGCACCATCCGCAATAGAGTCTTCCAACTCGGTATAGGCCTTCCGGGCATTCAGCAAGTCATTCTTTACAGACACAAGATCAGCAAATAAACTGTTGTAGCTGGCTTGCGCTGCCTTCCTCAAATCCACCTCCATGTTGCATTGGGCTTGCAACTTCTTCTCCTTCTCCCGGAGGCTGTCCCTCTCCTCCTTCAGCTTGGCGACTTCCCCATCCAACTCCCTCTCGTGCTCCTGATATATGCGAAGCCTGCCTTCCAGCTCTTCGACCCTCGAGGTCGTCCCTAAAGAGCTGAGAGGAGTCTTCTCAAATATATCTAAGAGTTTACCACAAACTCCCGCCGTTTTAAGACTCTCCTCAACCACAGCAGTGAGGTAGTGCCGAACAGAAACATCATCCATGCTCATACGAGCATGGGGATAAATGTTCTTTCGGATGAACGCAAGAGCGTCCGCCTCACCAGAAGCGCCAGACTCTAAGGTCTTACGCTTCCTCTTCTCTGGTTCAGGAGTAGCTCGGACGGAGGGGGGTGGCAGAGAGGAAGCAGAAGAGGAAATCACAATAGGTTGGGAGGGAGTCCCGACGTTCCGAGGAGGAGGAGGAGGAGAGACAACTGCCCTAGCACCACCAGACCTGGCACGAGACCTTGCCTTGGCCTCCTGAACTCTTTGGTAAGACTCCTGGGCATTTGTTTTTGCCATCTCTGAAAAAAGCAACAATTGATAGATTAGACAAGTCGGAAGAATTAATCAGACAAGTCGGATCACCAAATGAAAGCTACCTATTTGTGATTGGATAAAACTTGGAGACCCCTGGAGAAACTTTTTTGTGTCCAAGTAGGGAGACCTCCCCCAAACTTCTCGGAGGAACCCCACAATGGCCGCCTCCACCTCATCCAGGTCGTCAAGACCATATTTTTCACAAAGGGAGGCCTCCAACCAGTATAAAGGAAAGCGGGGGGAAGAATTGTCATCCAGGAAAAAGGGGTGGTGGCCCTCTACAACTTGCACTTTGAAAAAATAGTTTTTGAAGTCGTGGACGGATTCGTCAAAAAGGGTGAAAATCCTCCTACCTTGTATGGCTCGGAACGATACCCACTGTTGTTTATTGTTTAGCCCACTAAAGGGTTTTGTCATATGAAAAAGATGGAAAAAAATCTTTAAAGAAATCGGGAACTCTAAAGCCTGGCTAATAAATTGATAAATTTTCAAAAAACCCCAAGAGTTGGGGTGAAGCTGAGTAGGAGCGACTCGGCAATGACGTAAAACAGACATCTCAAAGTCTGAAAAAGGAAGAAAAACACTCAAACGGGTGATCATACACTCATACATAAAGAAAAAATGAGAGGCCGCCTCATTAGCCCTCCCAAAGCAAACCCGGTCTTCTGGACCCGGGGCTACTAACTCATACTTCGGCTCGTCCTCCTCAGAAGAACAAATTCTGTGGCGAGTACGAAGGTGGGTGATAAACTCAGAATCGACTGAGGGTTCCTCCCCTAAAACTGTGACATCGACCCAGTGAGAGAGAGCATCTACAGAAGCCATTTCTTTTCTAAAAAAGGGGTGACAAAACCTACAAGGGGAAAATAAAAATCACCAACACGGTCTCTAAAGGAAGGGGGATGCGAAACCAAAGTCTGCAAATCAAATTTATCTACAAAAGCATATTAAAGAACTAACCTTTATCTGGAAATGAGGGTTGGAAGCAAAAGCCTTCGAAAGCACAAGAATGCAGCACGAACGAATGCAAGGGAAATTTGAAAGATCGCAGAAACGAAACAATGAAAGAGAGGGAAAGTATTTATAAGAACGTTAGGGGCATAATGGTAAAATAGGGGCAATCATTAATGAAGATGCACCGTTACCAAGGCTATTGAATCCCTATGCACACCCCTAACGGACACGACGCTTGATTAGACGTAACTGTCAGAACCAAAAGGTCACGAAAAGTCACGTCGGTCCCCTTACAAATTGGCTACGATCCCGAGTAGAATACTCGAACCCAAATCTCAAAAAGAAATTGGGCTCGAGTAGGGGCACTGTTCATACCCTAGACCAATAAATAGGGCCCAGGATCCAAGCAAAGAAGCCCAACCCAAAGGGTTGGCTCTCCCCCAGTACCAGCCTTCATCCCAAGAAGTCGGTACTGAACACGACCTGCTCCAAAGAAGTCGGATACGAGGGTTAGCTGGCAGATAACACTCATTCGAATGAGTAACTGCCCCTAGAAACTCTCTAACCATTTCATAGAGCCATATCTTAACCTCCCTAAGATATGGGAACGGTTATCCACCTAAAAAGGTGGCACTACTTCAGCGGTGGTTATTGGTTCACCACTATAAATACACTGACACCATTCAGGTATCTCTAAGTTCCAATACTCTCTAACCTGCTCACACTCTTGCTAACTTAGGCATCGGAGTGTCTTTACAGGTACCACCCCCCATTCTTTCACACATACAAGTCGGACGGAGGAACACCGAGTAACAGATCCACTCGAAAGCCGCCTCCTTCATACGTTTGGGCCAACCAACGCCATCCAGCCCATTAATCTCCGGTTACCTACCGCAACAGTAACCATCTGTGAAAAATTAAAGGGTTTATCATTATATTTCTGTTTTATATGCTGTGTTAGTTTTTTAATATTTATATTATGAAAAAGTTTAAGAATCCGTAATTTTATTTGATGGTTATAAAAGGCTATTTTAACACTCCTTTTTGCAATTTTTTTTTTTGGTCAAACGAACCTCAACTGAAATTCGAAGCATCTTTTTTTTTTGGTCAAACGAACCTCAATTGAAATTCGAAGCAACTTTATTTGATGGTTACAAAAGACTATTTTAATACTTCTTTTTATATTTTTTTTTTGGTCAAACGGATTTTTTTTTTTTTTTTTTTGGTGACTGGTCAAACGGATTGAAACCTCAACTGAAATTCGAACCCGAATGCAGTTGCATAAAGCATATAAAAATGCCATCTGACCTAGGCATCGCTGCAACACTCCTCTCTACATTATTTACCTATACTCTATAGAGTGGGCTGGTGATACCGAGGTAGAGCCCAACACAGTTCCTCCAAACACACCCCGGCCCCTTCACTACACACTTGGACTGCTCCACCCACATACAACAAAATTAATGCTATTTCCTCATATATACATGCATGCATGCATCATGCATTCCATTTCCATCCCATTTATTTATTTTTCACCTATATAAAGGGGTGCAACTTTTACCTTATTCATTCATTCCTAGCTTATTATTGCACTACTACATTACATACATACTACTCTAATTAATTTAATTTCTCAAATAATTAAATCAAACTATATATTAGACATGGCTGCAGTTAAGGTTCCAACGGTGGTGCTTCCCAACGCCTCTGGCGAAGTGAATATGCCGGTGATAGGGATGGGATCAGCACCTGACTTCACATGCAAGAAAGACATTCAAGTTTTAAATTCTTGAGAACTTAAATGTCCACAAATTAAAAAGTCAATGATCTATTTATCTTTTTTCCTATAAAAATATGAAATCACTAGACAATATTAAAACACTTTTCATCAAACTTATGATACAAAAACTTTTTTTTTAAAAATGTACCTTTTTTATTTTTAAAAAAATTGTAACTTTTGGACTGAGCGACAGAGGTAGAAGTATGTTGGGTTGAGCAGTGGAGAGAAGGACCGTTGGAATGAACGATGGTGTGAGTATTTAATTTCAAATATTGATTATTTTAATAAATTGAGAATCTAATTTAAATTATTAATTTAACCTTTTTTTAATTATTGTTCACGTTATTTAACATCTACCTTATTTATCAATACTTTCTCTTTGGCAAGGTTATCAAACTCGCGAGTCTAAGTAAACTCGTGGAACTAACCTAGACTTGACTCGTGAGTTAACTTGTAAACTTGTACTATTACAAATTTTTTTCAATATATATATATATATATATATACTTAAATCTGGCCATTTAAAAATAACAATATCAAATTTAAAGCACATAATAAACTAAAGTAGTAGCATACATTATAACAAGTATTTTAGAACACATGTACAAGTTTAAATCCTTTACAATTATATTTATGCAATTAGTACAACATACAACACACACAACTAAAAGTTCTAAACTTATAATAAAATTAAATTGAAATCCTCCAATATCTTTATCTTCCATGACATCAATAATATCTTCATCGTCTTCATCAAAATCTTCATTTATCATTTTCTTTAAGCAACATTCTCAAATATTCGGTGCCTAAATTAAGAATATCAAATAATCAAATTACTAAGGTTCTCCCTAAATAAATATTATGTCCCTAATTTAGTTATCAACTATAAGTTATTCTTAATTGTTAATTTTCTATGTTATCCCTAAATAACAACCATGAACATTGAAGTTGAACCATAATCAAAGCACTGTAATTTACTAACTGTCTAAATTTTCAATCTACATAAAAGACAAGCAATAAAATTTAGGAAAAAAAATACTTGAATGGAATAAAAGCACAACAGCTAGCTGCGAGCCTGGGATGGCCGAAAAAGAACCAGCATGAAATCGAGTAGAGATGCAGCACAATTGTGCTCGTCTAGTGCAGAGATGAAGTCAGATGCAGACGAAAAGAGTGAAAAATAGTGAGCAACAACAAAGCACAATAGAGGTAAGAAGCATGGGCCAACAACGACAGCGCAACACAGTTATGTATGAACGGTAGATGAATGAACATACAGTGCACGAACAAACCATGGTAGCGCGACAAACTACATAGTTGCGGAGGACATGATAAACAGTAGCAATGAGACGAACAAGCTAGCGTGGTGGATGGCAGAGGCTCCTCGTGCATCGAAGCAAAACCTAGCTATGGTAAGAAGCAGAGCACTGAGAGAGAGAGTAGAGAGCGACGTACGACTGTTCTGGGACGCAAGCAACCTACGGTGAATGGCGAAGAAGATTGAAGTGTGATTAAACAACAGAGAGGGAAAGAACTGAGAGAAGAATGATTAGGGATTTAGTCATTTAGGATTACGTGTTACTGTGTTAGCATAACATATAACGTTATTCTTTTTTTTTTGCCCAAATGACATCATTTTTGGCCAAAACTGGCACCCAAAGCAAATTCGCTCTCAAACTCGCGACTTTGACCGAGTTTACACGAGTTCATTCGAGTCTACGCAAAAATGAGTTTATGTCCGAGTTAACCCGATTCCACTATCTAAACTCGTAAACCCATACGAGTTTACGAGTTAACTCGAGAATTTAACAACAATGCTCTTTCGTATTACTTACTCTAATTCCGTTAGATAAACAATGAAGAATCTCAACAACATGAATAATGGGCCGATTTCTTGGCCCACCAAAGAAAAAAAATCCCACCCAAATTAAATAACAAAAAACCTTTTTATATTACCTTCTTAAATTTTAACCATCCAACGCTGCAGTTGATTTCGAAATTTTAAATTTTAAATTGTTGATTTTTAAAATTTTAAAATTTGTTAATACTTATTTAATTAATTATAAATCTGAATTTTAATAATGTCGTCGATCCCTCCCTCACTAGCTAGCTTAAACGTTGCCGAATTTCTTCTCCATCAAGTTGTTGGTTTAGAATGAAAATAACTATCCACATATTTAGTAAAATGAACATCTATTAAATTCAGTTGTATTTATATAAATCCAATCCAATCCAAATTAAATGAACATCTACTTTTTAATGAAAATAAGGGTTAAGTATGATTTTGGTCCCTAAGGTAAGGGCTGTAAATTTTTTTCGTCCCTGACCATTTTTTGCCTACAAAATGGTCCCCAATATTTAACTTAATTTTAAAATCGTCGTTCGGACAAAATACCCTTCCCCCTTCTTCCCCAAAACCAACTAGAAGCAGAACAAAAGCTGAAGTTGAACCAGAACCCACCACCACCACTACCATCATCATCATAGTCATCATCATCAGAAGAACAATGAATAATGGAATCATAAGAAGAAACATAAGAAGAAGAAGAACAACAACAATGGATAATAGAATCATAAGAAGAACCATCAGAACTCAGAACCCACCACCAACACCCCCACCCACTATCACTCCATCACCATCTGTATCACCCTACCCAGAACTCAGAAAATCATCGTCATCATCGTCAAAACTCAGAACCCAGAACTCATAACTCAAAAAAATAAGAACCCAGAACTCAGAACTCAGAAAAACAAGAAAATCATCATCATCATCGTCAATACTCAGAATAATGAACAAAACTCAGAACTAAAATTCTTCCTCTTTCATGAACAAAATTCAGATGCAATTACAATAATCAGAAATTTCCAAATTCATCTTGAATTATAAAAAAAAATCCATAAATATAATTACTCAAACAAACGATGAGACGAGGTGTGAAGGCGAGGAGGACGTGCGGCGAGACAAGGGGGAGGGCGAGGCAACAACGTCGGCGGGGTGAGGAGGAGGAGCAGAAACGGCTCGCGGCGCACGGCGTCCTCCCTCACGGTGAGATCCAGCGGTGAAGACCAAACGACGAGGAGCAGGAGTGCCGGCGGCGAGGAGCAGCGGTAGCCCTTCCCCTTCCCTTCCCCCTCTTTTCCCCTGAACCAAAACTCCACCCCCTCCAGCTGATACCCTTCCCCCTTCTCTCTTCTCCCTTAACCCGTGTTTTTTCCTTTTTTTTTTTGTTTTTTTAGTTAAGGGTATTTTTAGAATAAAAATTAAAAATTTAGTAAAAAGGACGATTTTAAAACTAAGTTAAACCTTTGGGACTGTTTTGTAGGCAAAAAAAGGTCGGAGACGAAAAAGATTTTCAGCCACTATTCTAGAGACCAAAATCGTACTTAACCCTGAAAATAACTATCCATATACCTAGTAAAATGAACATCCACATCCAGAATAAGGAGAGAAGAGGAAGAAGAGGAGGAGGAGGAGGAAGAGGAGGAGAGAGGACGGCGATGAGACAGCAGTAGTGATGCCACAAAAATGAATAATTCTCCATTATTAGATGAAATCTCACATCATTAAAAATACTATTAATATCTAATTAATTGCTACAGCTCATAAAATTTACTGACCGGTAGCACCTTTTATTTATTGTTTACCTATAATTTCTCTACTTCTCGTTGATAAGCGCGCTCATTGCATACTTATCCTCCATGAACAGTTGAACATTGGATGAAAAGAACGATTCTCAAATCTTAATTAACCAATTTAGGTCCACACAATCTTTTCATTGCATTAAATTAGGGAGTAACGCTCAAGTTTACTCAATTTTTATTTTCTTCTAGATTTCTACCAACTATATATAAATGGTATGAAACTAAATTGAGTTAGTCTAGTTGTTAGCTTATTAATCCATTTAAATAAGTGTCGAGGAGTTTGAATTTCATTTTGTAAATGCAGAAACCCATTAGCCGATAAATCTTTAAACGAAGCTCGATACTGCAGAAGATTAGAAAATACTGTTGAAAAAAAAAAAACTATAAATGGTATGCAGTAGTCGTCGTTTTCTTTGAACAGAATATAGACTCATTAATATGTTGATTATTCCCTTGGTTTCTTATTTTCTTGTTCTTTTTTATTTTCCAGTCAACACTTTGAGTAATCATCCCATAAGTGAATTGTGTGGTTGGCAGGTGGATGGCGTAGAGTGTTCTTCAAACCACGTTCTGTCACTTTGTCGTCAACGTCGTGGTCTTTCCATCTTAATTGAGAGCAATAATATTTACGTAATTTTTTTTTTGTTTTTTATCATATAACAAAATATAAAAGATGTACATATATTAGATGGAAAATTAATGCGTCTATAGTAATAATAATATCACGGTTCTCTTATTTCCTGGGAACTTCCCACAGTCAAATATTACAGCCAATACATGAGGGATAAAAAACAAAACTTTGATGATGGATAGTGGCGAAAAGCAATGCAGAGCTCAATTACAAGGAAATTAAGCAGAGACGAAGACGATTTATTGAATAATTTAGATCTAGATATCATCATCAAAGAGATCAGGGAGTTGGGGCTTGGTTGGTCCACTGATGAGACGGTTCTGAGTGATCTGACTGATCTTGAAGTGATCGTCCTCCGTCAAAGAAAAGTCAAAGATGTTGAGGTTCTGCTTCATCCTATCCTTGTCGTAGCTCTTTGGCACAGCGGTGACACCATTTTCATAGAGCCATCTGAGTGAAACCTGCGCTATGGACTTGCCATGAGAATCCGCAATCCCTTTGAGTGCATCGTTCTCCATAACTTGGTTGGGGCCCCTGCTTGCTCCTTTCCTCAGCGGCGAGTATGCGGTCACCACTATGCCGTGTTTCTTGCACAAGTCTCTGAGTTTGTTCTGCTGCCAGGCGAGGTTCATCTCCACCTGGTTCACTGCAGGAGGGATGGTGGTAAGAGAGAGCAGATTCTGAAGCTTCTTGACGGAGAAGTTGCTGACTCCGATGGCTCTGGTGAGGCCTAGTTTCTGGCATTCTACCATGGATTCCCAGACGCCCTTCGCATCGAATGGAAGCAGATCTTGCACATCAATTGGGAATTGAAACTTTGGCTGAGAGCTTAGCGGCCAGTGAATCAGGTACAGGTCCAAGTAATCCAGTTGAAGAGTTCTGTATATCCATACAAATTATATTATTAAATAAAAACACATAAAAAAAAAGTTAAGTACGATGTGTATAATGGACTATATGAGTTACAAAATGAACATCCCCATATTATCTAGAATAACTCTTGACCTTTTGGATCTAGAGTTATAATACCATGTCATAATACCATTCATTTCAAAAACTTCAACTGATGGAAAAAAGTAACACTAATAATTATATCTCTAATACTCTATAAACCTCCATTGTACACATTGTACAAATATTCCATTTACTCTTCGTACTTTTCCAAAAAAAAAGGCTACTCATGCAAAAAACTTAAATTATATCATCTAGAATTATATTATTGAAAAGTGTTTTAATATTGTCTAGTGATTCCATATTTTTATAGTGGTTGTCTAATAATAGGAAGCGGGATAAAAAATATGAATTCTTACTCGAGCGATTTACGGAGAGCAGGGAGAACAAGGTGAGGAAGGTTATGAGTGACCCAAAGCTTGGAAGTGACAAAGAGGTCTTGGCGGGTGACGAGACCAAGCTGAATAGCCTCCTTCAAGGCCTCTCCGAGGGCCTGCTCGGAGCCGTAGGCGGTGGCCGTATCGAAGTGCCTGTAGCCTTGCCTGACGGCCTCAACGATGGCCTCCTTAGTGTCTTTCTTGCATGTGAAGTCAGGTGCTGATCCCATCCCTATCACCGGCATACTCACTTCGCCAGAGGCGTTGGGAAGCACCACCGTTGGAACCTTAACTGCAGCCATGTCTAATATATAGTTTGATTTAATTATTTGAGAAATTAAATTAATTAGAGTAGTATGTGTGTAACGTAGTAGTGCAATAATAAGGCAGGAGTGAATGAATAAGCTAAAGGTTGCAGCCCTTTATATAGGTGAAAAGAAATAAATGGGATGGAAGTGGAATGCATGATGCATGCATGCATGTATATCTGAGGGAAGGAAATATAGCATTAATAATTTTGTTGTATGTGGGTGGAGCAGTCCAAGTGTGTAGTGAAGTGACCGGGGGTGTGTTAGGTGGAATTGTGTTGTGCTCTACCTCGGGTATTACCAGTCCACCCAATATTTTCTATTCTAATATTATTATCCAAGAATGTTATTTCTTTCTGTTTGTATTTTGCCTCATAATCAACCAACGTGTTCTTCGCAGGCTCGTCGTCACCTCCACATGGCACTGCTGCAGGATATTCGGCCATCTGAGCTTTTATGTATGTTTTATCTTAAGTATATATGGAGGAAAGATTTTTTTTTTAAATTATAATTATTTTGGAGACCACTTTTTTATAAAGACACTAAAAATATTTTTTTTAAAGATAGGAGACTCGAACCCACAATCTCTTAATTGAGTATGAAGAGATTATGCCATTGAGTTATAACTCATTGTATTTTTTAAAGACATTTACATATGTTATGATATTATTGGACATCTTTATTAAATCAGTTAATAATTTATTTTTTAATAAACTAGAACAAAATCAGTTTATTATAGCAACAATAATAAACTTAATTGTCTGCATTATAATTATTAGACTCAATTTGATCCGATCGATGATTTGAACTGAAATCATGTTTAAATTTTTTTATAAAAAGACAAATATATCCTGATTTAAAAAAAAAAACATAGTCCATGAATTTTGTACATTGATCGATTTGACTGAATTTAATAACAATTAGGTTTATTGTTATTATTATAAAAAAATCGATTTTATGCTGATTTAAAAAATTTAAAAATAATCAATTTATTAATACGTCTAATAATAATATAACATATAAGTGTCTTTATAAAAAGATGAAGCATCCTCCAGTTATTTTTAGTCTTTTATCCTATTTCAATAACGATATAAAAATTTACTATTATAATTTTTCAGACTTACTTAGTATTTTTTAAAATATATATATAAATTTATTACAATTTTTTAGATATTTTATTTTGCTGGAAACTTATAAATCCATAAATAAAAAGATTATCATAAACTTAATTTTCTTATTTCTGGGGAAAAAAGAAATTAAAAGGAACAAAATTAAAAGAAATTTGCATTATTACCTTAGCTTATTTTAATTTCTGCCATGCCTTATCGGTCAAATATTCTTTTCCAGTTGATTTTAGTTCTTCTCTTAGAAATATCAAAACAAAATAATATTCTGCTCATATTTACTTGCTATCCTTTTATTTTCTTAGTGTGCTGCAATGTGTAGTGTAGACTGGTAATTCCTTTTTGACTTGTTTTATGGCAGCACATTATTACATGACTTGTTGCATTAATGGGGTCTTCCTCCTTACTGCTGCTTAGAAATCTCGATGTTGAGCTCCTGTGCCTTTGAAATCATCATCAAATAATAATAATTATCTCATATTAAAGAATAAAATAATACTTTACCTTTCAACAAAGTCAAGTTCGGAGGCTGATAACTCATATAGCCATCTACCATCAACTATATATGTTCGAATTGAATGCATCATTCACGTACACATACATGTTACTACTGATAGTTGGACCCCGTAATTAATTAAGATGAATGCTACTTATTCTCTCTAAAATAATATGTAAATTATTTTTTTTAATGTGTTATATTATAATTCGATATTTATTTTAATATATTTATTATATATTTATTAAAATATTAATTAAAAATTTTCTTATATTAATAAAATTCTAAACTAAAATATTGATATTACAAATTAAAAATAAAAACACAAATTAGTATTACCGTAAAAATTTTTAATTTAAAAAGTTTATCGTGTCAAATAGATCTTTAAATTTAAAAATTTATTCTATACAATTTGGTTTTGAATTATATGAAAAAAAAAAGAAAGAAATTAAAATACTTTATGTCTTTTTTTTTTTAAATTAATGTAACTAGTTTACAATTATTTTTATGAAGGTCTGAATTTTTATTTAATTTTTGTTAGAAATTAGAGATTTTGTGTGAAAAATAAAAGAGTAATATATAACATTATTTTTCAATTATTTTGTTAAATTTTCAACAAATTTTAATGACCCGAAATCAATTTTTTATTTTTTATTTTATTAGATAAATTAGTCATCCAACAAATTCTACTAAAAATTTAAATAAATAAACACCCATTAAAATATGATACATCAGAGAGAATAATTTATATGTTATTTTAGAGAAAGTAGAGTAGCATTTACCATTAATTAATTATATTATTCTATTCTTCTGTGTTTATAAATAATACATAATTTAATTTTGAAAAGATATAGATCCTATTTTCCAATACTTATATTTAAGTAATTGGTGGATATTCCTATAATGTCATCTTTACATGAAGATAGTATTGTGAACTATTAGATGAGTTGATATATTTGACTAAATATATTTAATTAATCATCTAAGGATTTACAATATCATCTTCATATGAAGATGTCATCATGTGAGTATTTCCCTAAATAATCTAGATAAAAAAATGTTGTAGACACTATAAAATTGATCTTGAAAAAATCACAAAAAATATTCTATTGGTATATACAAGAAAAATTGATATATTTCTAATAAGTATATAAAACAAGTAAAAAGTAAATCTAAAAATAAGAGATAAATGACTTAATCGCGTTTTTCTTAGTCAAATAATCAGTTTAAGAGAAAGTATAAAGGAATAATTTTTTTTGAATAATTTAAATAATAAATTAAAAAAATTATTTTTAAATTAATTAAATTTAATCATAATTTTAACTTTTTTATTTTTTATTATTTTTTTCAAACAATATCACCTTCTTTCTCGGAGAAAAAAAAGGTGCCGCAGCAACGTCAATGATAGAAAGTACAGGAGCAGCACGACACATAGGAGAAGAAGGTGGATGCGTTACTTTTTTACATATTAAATCTTAAATTTCTCTAATTGTGCACCTATTAAACAAATGAAAACAAAAACAAAAATACTATTTGTACATTAAAATTAATCACTAATATATTTGTATATAAATATATGTGTAATTTAATTTATTTTCAATATATATTTATATTTTAATATATATTTTATACTGATGACTGATTTTAGTATACATATAGCATAGCTCAAAAAGTAATTACCAAAAAACAATGAGACAAAAATTAAATCACCAAGTTTTTTTCTTTTTATTTGTTAATCTTATTTCCTTCTCTTAACTCTAGATTTTCTGTCTTCTCCAATTTTCCAAGAAGAAAATTCACAAGTCATCACGCCAAATGAACAAAAGGTACAAGAAACGTGGGGATTTGAGATCAGTAGAGAGTGCAAGATTGTCAAGCATGTCCTACATTGCTGTGTTTGTCGTCTTCTAGGATTTGTTTACAGAAATAGTGATAAGACGTTAAGATAAAGAATTAAAGATATGAAAACATAAAATTATGTTTGATAAAAGAAATATAAATAAAAATGATATATTTAAATATATTAAATTAATATATTTTGTTGTATTTATTTTAATAAAAAAATACAAAATTATTAACAAAAAATATAATTTATTTTTTTATTATTTTTATTAATTTTTTATAATTATAATTTTTATTTTAAATTTTAATTAAAAAAATAATAAAAAATTAAATTTTTATAATTTATTATAATTTATTATTAAATAAAATATAAAAATATAAAATTTTGTGCCTTTATCTTGTATGTTTGTTCTCCGCCATTGTTTTCATAAACAAACAATGAAACTTCAACTATCAACGTTCAACACACACCACAAATCAGAACTCCCAAATTACCCTTGGATATTTCTGGCAGCAACAACTCTTTGATTTCGATAACTTACAGGTGGGCAGATAAGCTTTTAGTGGTTTCTTAAAACGTCTTAATAAATATTAATTAAGCTACAAGTAGTTTAATTAATATTCAACCACATATTACCATTCGCAAAGTATAGGTAAATAATAAAAATATTAAATAATGTGAATAATAGATATATTAGATATTCAATTTAATAGGTATACAGATGATTATGTTTATTATTTTTAATTAAATAGTTATTTTTTTATTTAATTTACTCATACACAATTAACAATGACTGAATATTAAATTTATTAGGTGTGCAGATGATTATCTTAATTTTAAAATTCAGGAGATAATTTAAAAAAATATTTTTTTACTTTATTAAATCAATTTTAGAATTCATTATTTACATTATTTACAAAAATTACTATCTACCTAACAAAACCTATTTCCATTTTTTCTGATTGGGAGAAACATTTTATAGTTGGGAGCCGCTCAGATAAAAACGTTGAAAACGTCTTTTTATAAATATGTTTTTTAATAATTAAAATTTAGCATATATAATCGACTAAATTGTGTTATTTTTGTCAAAATTAGGTTAGACAAATTGATTTGACCGAAAAATGGTGAATCAAATTTTGAACTGGTCTAAATTAATATTATTTTTTATAGAAAATGACTACAATACTCTATTATAGAAAATGACTAAAATACTTCTATTATATATATTAATTTTGAAAATCCTAAATTTTAGTGCTTTATTTTTCGGGCAATTTAATTAAATTGTTTCACTCTCAATATTATGCAAATATATTGTTTCCAAATCTAATACGCAAATACATTGATTCACGTATCTATATAAACTGCTATTGGCAGTAACGGTTTACAGATTGTTTATAGATATGTGAATCAATGTATTTGCGTATTAGATTTAGAAATAATGTATTTGTGTAATATTGAGGGTGAAACAATTTATTTAAGTGGCCCTTATTTTTTTATCCTAGGATTAGGATTTAGAATTTTTATATATATTATGTTTATAATCACTTAGATTTATATATCATCATATTTTTTTGTATTATGTAACATGATCAACTAATCATTTTCCTTAAAACTCATGCATCTTTAATTCTTTAGATCACCGAAAACAAATATGAGTAATAATTATCCAAGGTTGAAATGTTTTGAAGACAATATGGACATTTTTTTATTTGTTATTTTTTCCAATAATCGTTGTCACTTCCCAGTCACACACCTAGCCAAAAGTTAGGCGAAAGTTACAAGACACAGCTCAAAACAAAAATACAACCTGAAAGCATAACACAATTTAAACTCTTTTCTTTTTTGTTTATGAATTGGTCGTTTAAAATAAAAGGTTGAACTTTATAAGACTTTAATACAAGGAGGATATATAGCCAAAAGAAACACACAAGTACAGTAGAATTATATGTAAGTACAATAACTCATGCATTCTCATGTATAATAAAAGACCTATAAAACGAAGACAAATGCGGGAAATTTAACTTGGGTGTAGATATTACATATCCATGATAGATAGTTTATTTAGAGAGAGAGCATAGCATTAATTAGCATTATTAATTACTGATGCTCGTCTTCCTCGTCCCAGAGATCATGGAGAAGAGGCTTGGTGGGTCCCTTGATGAGTCTATCTTGATGGATTTCACTGATTTTCTTGTAATCTTCGTCCGTCAAACACCAATCGAAGATCTCCAGGTTCTGCTTCATTCTCTCCTTGTCATAGCTCTTAGCCACAACCGTCAAGCCTTGCTCGTAGATCCATCGCAGACAGATCTGAGCAACAGTCTTGGCGTGAGCGTCAGCCAGTTCCTTGAGAACGTCGTTGTCCATCACCATGTTGGTTCCCCTGCTCGAACCCTTCCTCAGAGGAGAGAAGGCAGTTACGGTGATGCCTTTGGACTTGCAGAATTCCCTCAGCTTGTGTTGCTGGAAGGCAAGGTTGACTTCCACCTGGTTCACTGCGGGAGGGATGGTTGCAAAGGAGAGAAGCTTCTGGAGTTTCTTGATGGAGAAGTTGCTGACTCCAATGGCTTTAGTGAGGCCCAGTCTCTGGCATTCCTCCATGGATTTCCAGACACCCTCCATGTCAAATGGCACCAGCTCCGACTGCTCAATGGGATATGTCACCTTTCCTGGTTTTGCTGATATGGGCCAGTGGATCAGATACAGGTCCAAGTAGTCCAGTTGAAGTGTCCTGCATTTGCATGCATGTTAATTAATTGGATCCCGCTAGAAAGACAATGGACTATTTGTACAATGTGTACAATGGACTATTAAGTTACAAAATAACATCTCTCGTACTATCTAGAATAACCATGCGAGTACTAGTGATAATAAACATCTTTCCAAAAGCTTAAACTGATGGAAAAAGATAATACTAATAATTATATCTCTAATACTTCCTAAACCTCTATTGTACACATTATATAAATAGGTTCCTCATACTTTCCCTAATTAATAACTACCAAATTGAGAGAATAGAATAGTAATAAGTAATAAGTAAGTATCGTACTTGAGTGATTTTTGGAGAGCAGGGAGAATGAGGTGAGGGTGGTTGTCAGTGACCCAGATTTTGGTGGTGATGAAGAGTTGATCCCGGGAAGAAATGAGTCCAAGTTGGAGAGCTTCTTGGATGGCTTCTCCGACGGACTGCTCAACGCCGTAAGCAGAGGCGGCATCGAAGTGCCTGTAGCCCTGCTTAATGGCCTCAACAACAGCGTCTTTGGTCGACACCTTGCTGCTCGCTTCAGGGGCAGTGCCCAGCCCAATCACTGGGATTCTGCGTTGCCCGTTCGATGATTCTAGAACCACTTCGGGGATTGCTACTGTGGCCGCACCCATTATGTATGTATGTATGTATGTGTGAGTGTGAAATGCATGCATACAGGGGTTTGCCTTGCCACCTTTATATACTTTGGATTAGGATCATTTCCCTTCAACACTACTTTGTTTTTTAGTGTGGTTGTTGGGTTTGGGTAGTAGCTATCTTTCAATTCGCTACTACCATTTTTACATTTAATAATCGATATATATGGATTTGGATCCTCTAAATTTTGAATTTCACTTTAGAGAGTAAAGTTTGATCTCTCACCTTTAAATGGTTTCTCTCTCATATCTTCTCTTGGTCCCACCTATGAAATAAATGGTGAGAGATCAAACTTTACTCTCTAAAGTGAAATTCAAAATTTAGAGAATCTAAATCCGATATATATATATATATATATATATATATATATATATATATATATATATATATATATATATTTTAACTTTCTGTTTCATTAGATAGGCGCTGAGATAGTAAAATGTCTTTATTTGGTGTCTAAGACTTTCAACTACTCGTAGTCTAGTTTCTTTTTACTTTTGGTCAAGAAATTACTAGTCCATGCATGTATCATCATTATGCTTGATGGATGAACTTAGTTGCTTCAGTTTGGATGATCTTTTAGCGAGTTAAAATCAAATCTTAAGGTTTATTATTTAACTCGAAAAACAAATGGATCCAACTATATGAGCTGGATTTAGCTATATGAGAAGTGATAGGGAACTAGTAAGTTTTGTGATTTGTAACCATCAACTAGTCATCATTAGTGATTTTAATGGTGTGAAATTTCATCTAAATGTATGAGATTATTCACTTTACTTTTACTAGTTAAATGCTGATCAGATTTCAATAAAACTGCTGGTTCTAAATTTTTTCTATAGTTATATATGTGACAACAACATATAAAAGAGAGTGAAAAATAAATCAAAATTTAAAATTAATTATTAATTAATTGTTCATATAAAATATATATTAAAATATATAAATTATGTAAAATAACATATATAAATATATAGTTATTAATTTAGTACCTAAATTGTTACTCAACAAATTAAATAAGGTGGAAGCCAATGAGTAATAGTTCAAATGGCATATATAGTCTTCCTATACTCAATTAAGAGGTTGCTGGTTCGAGTCTCCTATCTTTGGTAAAAGAAAAAAATTAAATAAGGTGGAATAATGTCGCTGCTTTTATTTGTTGATCGATTTCATCTATAAATAGGAGAATAGTAAAAGGTTGAAAATTTTACTCAAAAATACACTTATATATACACATGCATAGACTTCGTCACTTCATCCTAAGTTGGTTTTCTATAGATTTATTTCCACTCTTCTTTCAATTTTTTACATTATTGCAATTTATCCTTCTATAAGATTTTGTTTCCTTTTATCTAAGTCTGTCTTGTTCTTTCTATCTTTGTTTCAAGTCCTTTGAAGTTATGTAAAAGTTTTTGTATATGTCTCATACATTTTGAAATTCTATAAAGTGTTATTGTTTTATACTTGTTTAGAGCAATGTTTATACTTTATACTAAAGTTTCGTTTCTATCACATTTATATTAAATTTACGTGCATGTTTATGGTTCTGCAAATATTGTATGATATTTGTCATAATTTCTTTTTTTATTGACAAAATAAAAAATTTGATGCATAAAAATTATGATTTTGCTCCTAGATACTAGATTTTGAAACATGGTTTTTTATGTTCGTTGACTCTGTGAACTTGTAGTCTTTAATCTCGAAAACATAAAACTGAACCTGCATAACATAGGTAATATCTTTTAATAAAATTGTCTCCCTTAATAGTTATGGAGCAAGTTAGAGATCCTGGCCGGCTATGACAAACAATCCAAACTGAGAGGAATTAATGTTAGGAGCAAGTTAGATAGATCCTGGCCGGCTACGAGGAACAATTCCAACTATGAGAGGAATCACGCAAATTATAACACATTGAATGAAGCCAAATTCCAAACCCATTGAGTGGCATTATTCATATATAAAAACATCCTGTTTATTGACCATACAACCTTTCTCAAGAAAATAATAAAATGAAGAGCATTACTGTTAATACATGATAAAACGGGAAAGTTTTAATTTCATGTTGTTTGATGCTTAAAAATTAAAAAAAAAGTTTACGGACCAATAACTTTATTAAATTTTGGTCAATATGTAACTAACAAAAAAAAAGAATAATTCTATATCGTTGGATGAAATCTCATACCATTAAAAATATTATTAATAACTACTTAATAACTACAAATCACAAAATTTGTTGGTCTTTTTACTTTTCAAAGTTAAAATACTTGAGTAGTACATCTCGAATATTTTGACTACTCTTACAAGTGACATATTACATGTAAAATATAAGAAAGAAAGTAGTGGCTGGTGGTGCAAACAGAGACGAAAAGACTGAGATTGAGAGACAGAGACTAAGAGACAGAGATTGAAATAAATTTCAGTATTCTGTTAAGTGTAAAATGGGAGACAAAAATTGAAACAAGAATGAAACTCTAATTTAATTTGCACAAAGAGTAAAATTGGAATTAATTAATTGAAATGAGAGTATTTTAGGTATAAAATGTTATTAAGGTTTCAGTCTCCATCTCTAAAAATTTTAGTCTTCTATCCTTACTTTTTGGAGGTACTGAAATACTGAAATTTTAGAGACAGAGACAGAAATTTTAGTACCAATCTCTGAACCAACAAACATAATACTGAATCTCAGTCTCTCAATCTCTGTGTCAGTACCTCAAAACAAACACTGTCGGAGAAACCAAATACTCAAATAGTAGTGAATAATTATGAATGGGAAAAAAATTAGCTGAATCGGTCTTTTACCACCTAACCCACATTTGAATTTCTTTGTCGTAGACTGCAGAGTAAACGGACACTAATTTGACAGGCTCGCCTATGAGACTAAAGAATCTATTTATCCATTTATCCATTTATAATATATTAAAACATAGTCTAAAATAATTTCATAATACATTTTCAATCTTCTAACTTTTTGATACTATATCATATCAATTTAAATATAATTAATTAGCACAATTTATTTACTACTTACCTAATTAAATTATTTTTATTTTTTTATTTTAATTAAATTATTTTTTAATATTTTTTTTTTATTTTTCATGTATCTTATTATTATTATTATTATTATTATTATTATTATTATTATTATTTAGAATTTTATTTTATTTTTTTCACTTTCATGACATTTATATTTTGTTAGGTTACTCTATAATTTTTATATTTTTATATTCTTTAATTTTTAAATAAGATATTATATGTCTTTAATGTTAATATTATTTTTCTTTGATAAGTATAAACATAATTTATCATTTTCTTTTATAACCACTTCTTCTTAGTCTATTATATAGAATTTTAACTTAGCATTCTTTTTTATTTTTTTCTCACTCTTATAGTATTTATTTTTTTTAAATTATTTTATATTTTTTATATTCTCTTATTATTTATTTTTATATAAGATACTATATAGTTTTAACGTTAATTTTATTTATCTTTAATAAGTATAAATTAAATAATAAAACATAACTCATCATATTCTTTTATATTCATACTCATTCCTTCTTATATTTACTATATAAATTAACATTCATTTCACACCTCTTCTTTATCTCCTCTTTTCATATAATCTCATGTCTCTTATTATTTTTCCTTCGTTCATTCTAATGTTTTGCACAAATATTTAATTTGTAGAATTTTGTTGATGGTCACAATTCTTTTTTTTAGTTTGCTAAATATGTGTACTAGGTGATAAATTTTTTAAATATTAGATTTTTACAATTTTTTTATTTTTTTTAATTTTTGATCTAATTGTATTCATTAATTATATTATTTATATATCATTATTTTTCAATAATTTCTATTTTTTAATATTATTTAGTTATAATATGTATTGAAAATACATGATATTATCGTGAATCATATAAAATAAAATTAGAAAATTGAATATTAACTATTGAAATATTATATTTAAATTTATATTTTATCTAATAGTTTTATGTTTATAATCTTAAAAAAAAAAAGTCACTACTCAGAAAACTAAAAATAAAGATAATAATATAAAATTAAATAAATAAATTGAATTGAATATTTTAATATTTTTATATAAAATCTAATTTGAGTATAAATTTTTTAATTTTATAATTATTAAATATTAATTTAATTCATATATTTTATAAATTGTATATCCATTATTTTATTTTCGCACGATGTAGAAGCCTAAATCTGGTATTTACTTATTTAGTGGTGTATCATTATTTTCGTAAAAATTCTAATATAGACCATGCATAGAGCAGTGACGCATGTAGGACAGAGTGAATAATATAATATTCTTAATTTCTTCCGCAGTTATCTTCTCATTATATACGTCATGGCTTTGAAACTTAATTGAAGTTCCTTAATTTTCCAAAATAGATAGGTAGTGTACCATGACTGAACTTAATTAGTGACATTCCCAAGATATTAATTTCATTCCTTTCAGACTTTTGAGTTTTCAATGTTCAAAGCACATGCTAATTAGTACACCCAAGCTCAAGTTTAAGTGACGATGTTCTTCAAACGTTTTAGCACATCTTTTTCTCCGGTCAGTTGCGTCACTAAACCTACCAAAATATTATATACTTTTCAAATTAATTATTCAACTCTACATAAAATCAATTCAACAAATATTTTCTTATAGAAAAAAATAAGATAAGATTAAATAATGATGTTTAACTTATCTAAATGAACTACTTACCGTTGGTATAGTGACGGCAATCATTAACACCAACTCTCAAACTTGTTTCCCATGTTTTGTTGAATTCAGTTGCTACTTTTTCAGCATCTTCTTTTGAATATCCAACCAGCCAACATTTGTTTCTTGGCAATTTTTTCAACTTCCTCACCAGGACAGCTCCTAAGAGTATTGTGCCAGTTTATGTTCAACACTGATCACAATCTATTGTATGATAACATTAACACAATCAAATATAAAGTTGTAAGAATCTGACCTGGCACTGATCTACCAGATAGAACTGCTAGTGCCGCATATGGATCTTCAGGGTCTTTTGGTTGAAAATCATAAACCAAAAGCTGAAAAGAGCAGGGGTCTGTTCTGTTGTTGATGATGACCATGAAATGGTGGAAATTCCAGAAATTGAGAGAGTAAGCAGCTGACATGAGGAGCTGGGGTGGTCCCTTTTTGGCCCTCAGAGGCATTGCTGCTACATACACTTCTTCTCTCCCACTTCTTACCATGGATGCCTTCCATACACCTGAAGCTGCCATCACCTCTCTCTCTAACCACACCTCATCCACACAATGTTAAAAGCCTCTATGCTTCTATTCATGCTTATCTCAATCTCAGCCACTACTTTTTTATCCACTGGTTCTTATTCAAATGCTGTCTAGTGCACCACATCTTAAGCAGTATACCACACACAGAACCGTGTTAAACAAGGAAAAGTTATTATGTAAAATCAACTCTAATGTCGAATTTTTCTAATGTCAAATTTCGCTAGGTAGACAATAACTTTTTTAGACAATAACTTTATTAGGATAACCATATATACACTTAGTGAATTAAACATTCGACATATTCATTGTTCACATTATTATCTGTAATTTTTTAAATGGCGATAAAATTGCTCATATGTGGCAAAGCAGCTGGTAAAATATATAAGGTGATAACATAAATAAGATGCTAATGAAGTAGTAAATATATTATTATTTTGACCAAACCTCAGAGTCAATACATAAAACTCATATAGCAGCTAATGCCATTGGCACTGGTGAATTTAAATGGATCACACACTCTCATCCCTGACCTCATATCCATTTAGCTACTTTTATTATTAATACTAAACAAAGGAAAGAAAAAGACAGGCAGACAGACATGCATGCATGCAGCAACAGACACACATAATATATAAACTCTTTAGAAAACAGAAATGAAACGAGTGCGCATTATGTTCCCCCTTCATCTTCCTATTCACTCTTCTCAGCTGGACCTGCTTCTCCTTCTTTGTTCACTTGCTCCTCTGAGGCTGCTTCTTCTGTTTTCACCTTCTTCTCAGCTTCTGGATCTTCGGCTTCGGTTTTGGCTTCAACCTTGTCATCCTTAGCTTCTTCTTTAGGAGGATCAGCATTGGCTTCTTCTTTGGTTTTGGTTTCTTCCTCAACAACAGCTTCTTCTTTTTCTTTTTCTTCTTCTTCTTCTTGGGGCTCTTCTTCCTTGACTACTACTACAGTCTTGCTTTCTTCTTGTTCTTTGGTTTCATCAGTAACCTCAACTGAGGGTTCTTCTGGGGCTGGTGGTGTGGTGGTCTCAAGAACTTGCTCTGTTGAGGTGGTGTTCTCCAGCTGCTGCTCCTTTTCAACCTTGAATGATGCCTCGCTTGTTGTGTCCTCCACTAGTGCAGCCTTTGCTGTTGCAACCTACAAAGTCCAATTATGGGTTAGTGATGGTAAGATGTGATAAGATCACACTGAAGAAGTAAGATTAAGATAATATATAATGCTGAAACAAGAGAAGGAACAGAGAAATATAATCTATCTTCTGCTTGTATGATATGATCAAGAAAGCTAATTATATCAAGTAGTTAAAAAGGTTAAAGTGTTGATAAGGTACCTCAACGGTGGCCATTGGAATTGATTGGAACACACAAGAATATGCAATATAATTGATGATGATTATAAAAGAGCAAAGGTTTTAGTGAAGAGTGTATGAATGTTATGATGAAGAGGAATGAGGAATGAGAGTGGTTTAAATAGAAGTAGGGGGGGGCAAGTTGATGAAGAAAGTAGGGAGAGGTGGTGCATTTCAAGAATCTTGGGATTAGACAGTGAATGTTAGCAATGGGAAGCATGTTTGGCAATAACGATGGCAAAGGCTTTGAGATGGGGTTATTGCTTTTGTTTTATTACATCTCTTTCTATTTCTATTGGGAGCCTCAATAATTCACTTCCATTTTTTCATCGAATCCATCATCTGCTTTTCGTTCTAAGCTTCTGTGCTTTGTGCGGTCGCACCATAATACCTCTATTTAACCAAATTTTACAGCTGTTAATCATGTTCCTCAATAGTTAAAAAAAAAGTGATTTTAAAAGCAAATGGATCTTAATTAATTCCTTTATATATATACGTAGCAAATTTTTCTTCAGTTAACTCAGATCTTTCAAATACAAGAGATTCATATACATGTAAGCAGACTTTTTCAATCTTTATTGCGAACTTACCATTAGTCCATTACTATCATCTGCTATATCGATATACTATATGATACGATGATTATCTTATCTGGTGAATGATATGGTGCCTATCACTTTCTACCTAAATTACTAAAAAAGATAAATAAATAATATTTAATAAATTTTACATGATTTATTTTTTATTTTAAACATTTTATTTTTTACTTTAAAAGGAAAGTTAAGCAATTTAAGCATCATAATAAAAGCACCATAGAACTCACCATTTGATAATAAGTGTTAAATAAAATCAGTGTTAAATAAAATCTAAAGAGAATGCTCAGATAAAGACACCTAAAACGTATCTTTTAAAGATGTTTTTTAATAATTAATATTTAACACTTATAATCGATTAGACGGTGCTATTTTTGTTATAATTAGGCCAGATAAATTAATTTAACCAAAAAAATAATGAATTAAATCTTAAATTGGTCTAAATTAATATTATTTTTTATAAAAAATGACTACAATATCTTTATTATAAAAAATGACTAAAATAATCTTATTATATATATATATATATTAATTTTAATAATCCTAAATTCTAGCCATTTACTTCTCTATTGTCATAGGGTTAGGATTTAAAGTTTTCGATAAATATATAATATAAATATTTTAGTCATTTTTTATAATAAGGGTATTGTAGTCATCTTTTATAAAAAATAATATTAATTTAGACCGTTCAAAATTTGATTCACTATTTTTCGGTCAAATTAATTTATCTGGACTAATTTTGATAAAAATAACACACGGTTTAACCAATTATTAGTGTTTACATCTAATGGTGTGAGATTACTCAATTTTCTTTTGCTGATTAAGTGCTGACCAAATTTTAATAAAATTATTGACTCTTAAACTATGTTTATTTGAAGGAAAAATAGAAGGAAAGAAAAAAGAGAAAAAAAAAAAGAAAAAGGAATGGAAAAAATTTGTGGGACTTACCAAATTTTTTTTCTCTCTACCATTAAAAAAAATAGAGAGAAAACTAATTTTCTCTCTTTACTTCCAATATTATCTTTTTATTTTTTTCAATATATTTTATAATATAAAGATAAAATTGTCTTTTTATAATATTTTTTTCTTCTTACTTTCTTTTCATCCAAACACATCTAAAAAATATAAAAATTCACTCAATTTCTTTTCTTTATTTTTTTTATTTTCTTTCTCTCTATTTATTTTCTTCCAACTACACATAACCTTAAACTTTCTCATATATTAAATGAAATGAGCCATTAATAACTTTCAAATTGTCTCTACTAGACTACTACTATCAGCTATATATTAGTTCTTGTTTGCTCTCTATTGTTGAA